>NW_027512555.1:57500-357500 GCF_048772815.1 Callospermophilus lateralis
TGGCAATACTTCTCTGAGGTCAGTTAAAGAACTCAGTCTCTAAGGGGAATCACACCAGAGTTCAAGCCCAGTGGAACAGTCATCTCTTCCAACCGCCACACAAATGACCACAATTAAAACCAAAACACTCCCACATGGTCCTCATCTTCTTCCATATAGACACTCCTTATAACGTCTGGATGGAGTTTTCAATGAGGTCCACAGCCCAAGTCAGTGTCCAAATTAAGGTCCCGTTCCCCTCATTTGTCTAACATCAAGGTGGCCTGGACACACTTCCTGTAAACCAGGAGTGATCAAATAGGCCTGCCATTAATACTGCTCGGCTTTTTCAATTTGAGGCCTTCTGACTCTATGGTTTAGATTCTTTATGTGAATTTGAGTCATGAGAAAACCCAAGCCCCTCTGCAGAGATTTGAAGAACTCATTTGGCCCAAAGGATTCCTATTCTCCCTTGATGGAATTCAGGATCCTAACAGAGGAAGGTAAAAGAATTCATTCACAATGAGTGAATATTTGCCATTTTGGTTTTGGATGGACACATGGGATCTTTCTTTTAATCCATCAGGTGCTAAGAATCTAAGCCACTGCCTCACAGAGGGCCAAGAGGCTGATTCAGACACATCCTTTTCCAAAGCAATTAAGCAAAGAGCCACAGGTGATGCCCATTCATTTCCATTTGAAAACTGTTTTCTTCAGGGTTCACAAAGGTGTGGCCTGAGGCAAAGACCTTCCTGACACTCAGAGCAACAGAAAAATAGGTAAGCAAAAGGCCCAAAGCAGGGTTTCTCTACTGAGACTTTCTTTGTCACACTGATATCTGAGTTTTCTGAGATGCTTGCTATTCCCTTCAGCTATCCATTATATGGCAATGTCACAGAGCTTGGAGGTGGTACATATCTTGGACAGAAAACCATGAGCCTACTCTGAAGAGTGGCCAGAATTCAGGAAGAAAACAGGAACTCCGGAAGATAGTAGGTGTTGCCCGTCCCTAAAGCAACCTGCAGTCCACTCATAAATTGGGCAGAATGAATGTTGGCAAGCTTTCTACTAGACAGGACACATCCATTGATGCATTATCTTTTATAATGTCTACAACCACGGACACAGTGGGATACACAGGCATACCAACAATCGCCTTGTCAAATGACTTACTTAAACAGTCCACTCCAAAACAAACAAACCGCCTTTCTTACCTATTCTCAGAACATGAGACTAAACCACAAAATCACAACCACACCCACAACGACACCTCCTTTATTCAAGTAGGTCTGTGACTAATTGGAATGTACTCTGACTGATGGGCCATACTATGTTTCCTTGAAATGGCCTGTCCTTCTCAGATCTGGTCTCCTTGGCCAACACTGTGAAGTTTTCAGGAGCCAGTGGTGAGCCACTACCTGCTTTCTCAGGAAATTCCCCTTTTCAGAGCTCTCCTGGCATTTGGCAATCCTCACATCAGTAGGTACCAAGGAAGACTTACTCTGTCCTTGGTAATTCCAAACAACTGAGCCCACTGGGAAAGAAACTGGGACTGACTCTGGGTGCCTGGCTTCCTGGATCCCAAGTTCAGAGAGATCCGTCATCAAGGAAGAGAGGTAGGTCACTTCATTCAGGAACTGAATGAGGTTACTTCCGTGGCAACCACTTTGTCCTAACATTTGCTTTCAAGGGTCCCATGAGATGGAGGCTGCCCCTACTTCCTGTGACACTTTCACAAGTTAGATTGGTATATCAACCATTGGCACCTGGGAACAGCTCTCCACACAGGCCTGGTTTGGTCCATCTTCTCTACATTAAGAAGAGAGAAGCTGATTCAGACACAACCCTTCATCCTGACCAGGTTGTTTGCCATGGAGGATGACTTTTGGTCTCTTAGGTCCTCCATAGCTGCCAACAACTTCTCCAGGAATCATTTCTGCATGGACCTTTGAGTTTCTCAGCATGTGGAAGATCCCCTCTATTCCTGTATTGCAAGACCAACTCTATCCCTGCTCTTCTGTAAAGTTAAATTGACTGAACAGTGTATGGTTAGGTTAACTAACAGGTTCGATTTGGATTAGGAATCTTTCTGCGCGATGAATAATGGTATTGGGAAACTGCGATATTTACAAGAATATATAGGTGAAATATAAGTATGAAAACAGAAATCTAGCTAAGATATGAAGCCCAAAAGGGCATTGGGCCCTTGATTGGGATACGTAGCTTTGAATTATGTTCTGCACTGATGTGTCAGGTAAATCGATATACAATGGCTTAGGTCCTTGTACCATGGATGATTAAATGTAGAAGAGAACTTCCAGTCAAAAGGGATAGTCGGTAGGATTCGGAAGATTCTCAGTAGGTTTAGAAAGAAGAGTGAGCATAGGATTTGGACCAAATGTTGTTTAGCAATAGGGTTTCCGGTAGACAGTGAATGTTAATGTCAGCACAAGTGAAGAGACTGTCACAATGATGAACTGGGGAAAATAGTTAGGAAAGCTGATATCAATAAAGACATTACGAAATCAGGCAAAGTATAAAGTGAGTGATAGGATTAGATATTTTCAACAGGGTTGAGTTTGAATATATAATCTAAGAAAGAAACAAATATGTAGTGACCAATAGGATTGACATTTGACAGCATTAGGCAACCTGGACATGGGTGTTTAGTAATCCATGCTCACTTTTCATTTAGTCTTTGCTACAATCTTAAGTGTGACCTTTGCTTTTTTTGTCCAGAATATTACTGTGATAAAACGTACATGTAGATCAGGTGACATGACTCTTTCTTCCACCATTTCTGGCAGCAACATATTCAAGACGTATAAATTAGTAATGCGGGTAAAAAGAGGTGTACCCTTTGTCTGTGCATATAGAGATAATGCATGAATAGACCATACTGTGAATAAATAATATATCTGAAAAAATACAGGAAATCTTATATTGACATACAAACATTCATTCCAACCAGTTACATATCTAATGGCCACATTAAGGTTATGGTTTATCATGAAGGGTGTGTGAGTTTTGCTTCAAAAGTGATTATGGAAATCGAAAATAATGTGTTTGGAAAGAAGTCTCATGAAAAGACCAGTCAAGAAACCTGGAGGAATACATGTTTCATGAAGCAGGAAGTGATTGTGAAACAAATGCGTATAAATTTGTGAACTTGTGGATGAAGTATATATTTCCTATGATTTGTAAAAACTGAAGAAATAGTAATGTACCACTGTTGAATGAAAATAAACGTCAGAATACACATCATATCCCGTACGAATCTACTTGATTGATGTTAATCTGGGTCAGTTACTGTACAAATATTAGGATTTGTAAGCACCATTTACTGAAGTTAGTTTTCAGAACTATGAAACAAATGTGTATTTCAGGTGGATGAATATTTCTGAGAATAATTTTGTGAAAAGTTTATTAAAAATCCACATTTTTGAACAAGGATGAACTTAGGGAGTGTATTTAAGAAACATATATTTCATATTTTAAAAATCAGGACAGTGTATATATATATATATATATATATATATATATTCATAATTATATATGTGTGTTTATACATATATATGTGTATATATATATATATATATATATATATATTTATACACACACACACACACACACACACAAAACACACACACAGACATTAAAATGTAGGAATATATATGCCAATCGAAGTTCATCATAAAATATATAGCATCCACAGATGCAAAAATATTTATTTCACTGAACAAGGATTTATGTATAATGTTGTTCTACTAGAAAGCTCACCCACAGTTTGAATTTTCAGTTCCAACAGCGTTTAGAGAAGTGATCTCTTCTCACAAGTTGTATCTGCCAAGTCAGTCACCTCACAAAAATGAACGTGTGATACCAGGTAGAATTCTATATAAGCATATAAAAATAAATATGCTGAATAGGCTACAGAGAAAGGGAGAGGAATTTACATATTTGTTAACTTTAACAACACATGGAGAACTATTTCAATTAAAAATTGACTAGATTTATAACACCTACCATTTATCATGCAAATGGCAAGTCCAACTATACCCCATGCCTCCTCTAAACTGCTTGTATTTCTATTATGTTTGGGTTGTTTTTCTCCATCATGTTTGGATTAGTAGACAGAGTATAGTAGGGTATGGGTTATTGTCAGGGATTCAGTATATTCAATGGAATATAGGAAAATGAATCCAATGTGTATAAAATATATGCTACACAATTATCTTCCCACTCTCATCCAGAACAATGCCTTTACATTACCTTCACCCCAAGTAAGACACAATTAGAGTAGAAGAGTTTGAAAATCCATGAATGCATATCTGGGGTGGAAACAGTACTAAGAAACAAATAAGTATTTCAGGTGGATGAATATTTCTGAGAATAATCTTGTGAAAAGTTGATTATAAATCCACAACATAAATATGAATGAATTTAGGAAGTGTGTAATAAGACACATATTTCATGTTTTGAAAAATCTTGAGAGTGTATCTATATATATATATATATACATATTTATATACACAAACAGAGAGAGACATTTAAAATTGAAATATATATGAAAAACGAAATTCACCAAGAAATGTATATCATCCACAGATCCAAATATATTCATTTTACTGAACATTGATTTATGTATAATGTTGTTCAACTAGGAAGCTCACTCACATTTGAATTAAATGTTCAAGCAGCATTTAGGAGGAGTGATCTCTTCTTCCAATTTGTATCTGCCAAGTCAGCCACCTCACAAGAATGTACGTGTGGTACCAGGTAGGATTCTATATGTGCATATAAAAATACGTGTGCTGAATAGGCTACAGAGAAAGGGGGACAGGAATTCATTATTTGTTAACTTTAAAAACGCATGGAGAACTATTTCAACAAATAATTGACTAGATTTATAACTGCTACACTATACCATGCAAAAGGCAACTCCAACTATAAAACATACCTCCTCTAAACTGCCTGTATTTCTATTCTGTTTGTGTTATTTT
The DNA here is from genome assembly GCF_048772815.1 of Callospermophilus lateralis. Classification (NCBI taxonomy): domain Eukaryota; kingdom Metazoa; phylum Chordata; class Mammalia; order Rodentia; family Sciuridae; genus Callospermophilus; species Callospermophilus lateralis. The sequence continues at coordinate 62,483 of NW_027512555.1, forward strand.
TCTCCATCATATTAGGATTAGTAGTCAAAGTCTAATAGGGTATATGTTATTTCCAGGGATTCAGCATTTCTAATGGAAAATAGGAAATTGAATCCAATGTGTATGCAAATATGTGCTACACAAAATTCTTCCCACTTTCATCCAGAACAATGCCTTGACATTACATTCTCCTCAAGTAAGACACAATTAGAGGATAAGAGTTAGAAAATCTGTGAATATATATCTGGAATGGAGAATACTCAGGAGTTTACAACTTTGGAGGTGGTAGAGAAGATTCTAAAAGTAAGGGACAGGGTAAACATTCCACAAACATGCAGCTCTGCTGGCCTACATACTTTTTGAGAAACTGCCTCTAAGGGTGGGCACTTGAAATATTTGATGTTCTGAGGAGATTTAGTTCCTTTGTAGAGAGACCATCAAAGCTGGGTCTGCATCTATGTTACTTGGAGGACATGGTTTCTTATTATCCAATGAACATGAGGCAGCAGTGCTGAATTCTCTCTTTGTAGGTAAACTATGGACACTGGGGTCTAAGTGTCTTTCAGTGTGGACTGTGAAGCTAATTGGTCATCCTCCACTTTTCGTGGTGTTTCTCGCTGCTCCACTGGGAGTTTGGTATTTGCTTCAAGAAATACAAGGAGTTAAAATGGGACAGAGTGGTGGAGGGAGTTCTTTAAGGTGTGGTGAGTCAGGGTCTTCAGGAGAATGCACCAACCAAGGTTCTATCCCACGTAGATTGCCCCCTTGAGATGAAGTTTGCGGCTCTGAGGGCTTCAATTAATCCAGGAACCATTAAATGGTGAAGAAGCTAATTTCAATGAAAGCACTGGAGTACTCTCACAGGCATGGTTTCCCTAAGGGTGGCCAAAATGTCACATGAAGCCAGGCCCATTGAGATCTACAATGTGAGGTCCATGTGTGTTTTAAACTCAAATATGGCTGCCAAGTCTTTAAGAAAAATTGTATGTAATATCCGGGCTGAAATTCCCAGTGTTCTGTGGAAATCCAACCTGGGCCTAGATCTCAGGTTCCAAGGGCGACTCTCATGTGTGGCCTCCTAAAATCATAACACAATTCATGGCAATACTTCTCTGAGGTCAGTTAAAGAACTCAGTCTCTAAGGGGAATCACACCAGAGTTCAAGCCCAGTGGAACAGTCATCTCTTCCAACCGCCACACAAATGACCACAATTAAAACCAAAACACTCCCACATGGTCCTCATCTTCTTCCATATAGACACTCCTTATAACGTCTGGCTGGAGTTTTCAATGAGGTCCACAGCCCAAGTCAGTGTCCAAATTAAGGTCCTGTTCCCCTCATTTGTCTAACATCAAGGTGGCCTGGACACACTTCCTGTAAACCAGGAGTGATCAAATAGGCCTGCCATTAATACTGCTTGGCTTTTTCAATTTGAGGCCTTCTGACTCTGTGGTTTAGATTCTTTATGTGAATTTGAGTCATGAGAAAACCCAAGCCCCTCTGCAGAGATTTGAAGAACTCATTTGGACCAAAGGATTCCTATTCTCCCTTGATGGAATTCAGTATCCTAACAGAGGAAGGTAAAAGAATTCATTCACAATGAGTGAATATTTGCCATTTTGGTTTTGGATGGACACATGGGATCTTTCTTTTAATCCATCAGGTGCTAAGAATCTAAGCCACTGCCTCACACAGGGCCAAGAGGCTGATTCAGACACATCCTTTTCCAAAGCAATTAAGCAAAGAGCCACAGGTGATGCCCATTCATTTCCATTTGAAAACTGTTTTCTTCAGGGTTCACAAAGGTGTGGCCTGAGGCAAAGACCTTCCTGACACTCAGAGCAACAGAAAAATAGGTAAGCAAAAGGCCCAAAGCAGGGTTTCTCTAACTGAGACTTTCTTTGTCACACTGACATCTGAGTTTTCTGAGATGCTTGCTATTCCATTCAGCTATCCATTATATGGCAATGTCACAGAGCTTGGAGGTGGTACATATCTTGGACAGAAAACCATGAGCCTACTCTGAAGAGTGGCCAGAATTCAGGAAGAAAACAGGAACTCCGGAAGATAGTAGGTGTTGCCCGTCCCTAAAGCAACCTGCAGTCCACTCATAAATTGGGCAGAATGAATGTTGGCAAGCTTTCTACTAGACAGGACACATCCATTGATGCATTATCTTTTATAATGTCTACAACCACGGACACAGTGGGAACACAGGCATACAAACAATCACCTTGTCAAATGACTTACTATAAACAGTCCACTCCAAAACAAACAAACCGCCTTTCTTACCTATTCTCAGAACATGAGACTAAACAACAAAATCACAACCACACCCACAACGACACCTCCTTTATTCAAGTAGGTCTGTGACTAATTGGAATGTACTCTGACTGATGGGCCATACTATGTTTCCTTGAAATGGCCTGTCCTTCTCAGATCTGGTCTCCTTGGCCAACACTGTGAAGTTTTCAGGAGCCAGTGGTGAGCCACTACCTGCTTTCTCAGGAAATTCCCCTTTTCAGAGCTCTCCTGGCATTTGGCAATCCTCACATCAGTAGGTACCAAGGAAGACTTACTCTGTCCTTGGTTATTCCAAACAACTGAGCCCACTGGGAAAGAAACTGGGACTGACTCTGGGTGCCTGGCTTCCTGGATCCCAAGTTCAGAGAGATCCGTCATCAAGGAAGAGAGGTAGGTCACTTCATTCAGGAACTGAATGAGGTTACTGCCGTGGCAACCACTTTGTCCTAACAATTGCTTTCAAGGGTCCCATGAGATGGAGGCTGCCCCTACTTCCTGTGACACTTTCACAAGTTAGATTGGTATATCAACCATTGGCACCTGGGAACAGCTCTCCACACAGGCCTGGTTTGGTCCATCTTCTCTACATTAAGAAGAGAGAAGCTGATTCAGACACAACCCTTCATCCTGACCAGGTTGTTTGCCATGGAGGATGACTTTTGGTCTCTTAGGTCCTCCATAGCTGCTTACAACTTCTCCAGGAATCATTTCTGCATGGACCTTTGAGTTTCTCAGCATGTGGAAGATCCCCTCTATTCCTGTATTGTAAGACCAACTCTATCCCTGCTCTTCTGTAAAGTTAAATTGACTGAACAGTGTATGGTTAGGTTAACTAACAGGTTCGATTTGGATTAGGAATCTTTCTGCGCGATGAATAATGGTATTGGGAAACTGCGATATTTACAAGAATATATAGGTGAAATATAAGTATGAAAACAGAAATCTAGCTAAGATATGAAGCCCGAAAGGGCATTGGGCCCTTGATTGGGATACGTAGCTTTGAATTATGTTCTGCACTGATGTGTCAGGTAAATCGATAAACAATGGCTTAGGTCCTTGTACCATGGATGATTAAATGTAGAAGAGAACTTCCAGTCAAAAGGGATAGTCGGTAGGATTCGGAAGATTCTCAGTAGGTTTAGAAAGAAGAGTGAGTATAGGATTTGGACCAAATGTTGTTTAGCAATAGGGTTTCCGGTAGACAGTGAATGTTAATGTCAGCACAAGTGAAGAGACTGTCACAATGATGAACTGGGGAAAATAGTTAGGAAAGCTGATATCAATAGAGACATTACGAAATCAGGCAAAGTATAAAGTGAGTGATAGGATTAGATATTTTCAACAGGGTTGAGTTTGAATATATAATCTAAGAAAGAAACAAATATGTAGTGACCAATAGGATTGACATTTGACAGCATTAGGCAACCTGGACATGGATGTTTAGTAATCCATGCTCACTTTTCATTTAGTCTTTGCTACAATCTTAAGTGTGACCTTTGCTTTTTTGTTCAGAATATTACTGTGATAAAACGTACATTTAGATCAGGTGACATGACTATTTCTTCCACCATTTCTGGCAGCAACATATTCAAGACGTATAAATTAGTAATGGGGGTAAAAATAGGTGTACCCTTTTTCTGTGCATTTAGAGATAATGCATGAATAGACCATACTGTGAATAAATAATATATCTGGTTCTGACTTTAAATAATGGATTGAAATTATATCTGAAAAAATACAGGAAATCTTATATTGACATACAAATATTCATTCCAACCAGTGAAATATCTAATGGCCACATTAAGTTTATGGTTTAACATGAAGGGTGTGTGAGTTTTGCTTCAAAAGTGATTATGGAAATCGAAAATAATGTGTTTGGAAAGAAGTCTCATGAAAAGACCAGTCAAGAAACCTGGAGGAATACATGTTTCATGAAGCAGGAAGTGATTGTGAAACAAATGCGTATAAATTTGTGAACTTGTGGATGAAATATATATTTCCTATGATTTGTAAAAACTGAAGCAATAGTAATGTACCAGTGTTGAATGAAAATAAACGTCAGAATACACATCATGTCCCATACGAATCTACTTGATTGATGTTAATCTGGGTCAGTTACTGTACAAATATTAGGATTTGTAAGCACCATTTACTGAAGTTAGTTTTCAGAACTATGAAACAAATGTGTATTTCAGGTGGATGAATATTTCTGAGAATAATTTTGTGAAAAGTTTATTATAAATCCACATTTTTGAACATGAATGAACTTAGGGAGTGTATTTAAGATACATATATTTCATATTTTAAAAATCAGGACAGTGTATATATATATATATATTCATAATTATATATATGTGTATATATATACACATATAATTATATATATGTATACACACACACACACACACACACACACAAAACACACACACAGACATTAAAATGTAGGAATATATATGCCAATCGAAGTTCATCATAAAATATAGAGCATCCACAGATGCAAAAATATTTATTTTACTGAACAAGGATTTATGTATAATGTTGTTCTACTAGAAAACTCACCCATAGTTTGAATTTTCAGTTCCAACAGCGTTTAGAGGAGTGATCTCTTCTCACAAGTTGTATCTGCCAAGTCAGTCACCTCACAAAAATGAACGTGTGATACCAGGTATTCTATATAAGCATATAAAAATACATGTGCTGAATAGGCTACAGAGAAAGGCAGAGAGGAATTTACATATTTGTTAACTTTAACAACACATGGAGAACTATTCCAATTAAAAATTGACTAGATTTACAACACCTACCATTTATCATGCAAATGGCAAGTCCAACTATACCCCATGCCTCCTCTGAACTGCTTGTATTTCTATTCTGTTTGGGTTGTTTTTCTCCATCATATTTGGATTAGTAGACAAAGTATAGTAGGGTATGGGTTATTGTCAGGGATTCAGTATTTTCAATGGAATATAGGAAAATGAATCCAACATGTATAAAATATATGCTACACAATTATCTTCCCACTCTCATCCCGAACAATGCCTTTACATTACCTTCACCCCAAGTAAGACACAATTAGAGTAGAAGAGTTTGAAAATCCGTGAATGCATATCTGGGGTGGAAACAGTACAAAGAAACAAATACGTATTTCAGGTGGATGAATATTTCTGAGAATAATCTTGTGAAAAGTTGATTATAAATCCACAACATAAATATGAATGAATTTAGGAAGTGTGTAATAAGACACATATTTCATGTTTTGAAAAATCTTGAGAGTGTATATATATATATATATATATATATATATATATATATATATATATATTTATATACACACAAAGAGAGAGACATTAAAAATTGCAATATATATGCCAAACGAAATTCACCATGAAATGTATATCATTCACAGAACCAAATATATTCATTTTACTGAACATGGATTTATGTATAATCTTGTTCAACTAGGAAGCTCACTCACATTTGAATTATCAGTTCAAGCAGCGTTTAGGAGGAGTGATCTCTTCTTCCAATTTGTATCTGCCAAGTCAGCCACCTCAGAAGAATGTACGTGTGGTACCAGGTAGGATTCTATATGTGCATATAAAAATACGTGTGCTGAATAGGCTACAGAGAAAGGGGGACAGGAATTCACTTATTAACTTTAAAAACGCATGGAGAACTATTTCAACAAATAATTGACTAGATTTATAACTGCTACACTATACCATGCAAAAGGCAACTCCAACTATAAAACATACCTCCTCTAAACTGCTTGTATTTCTATTCTGTTTGTGTTATTTTTCTCCATCATATTAGGATTAGTAGTCAGAGTCTAATAGGGTATATGTTAGTTTCAGGGATTCAGCATTTCTAATGGAAAATAGGAAATTGAATCCAATGTGTATGCAAATATGTGCTAAACAAAAATTTTCCCACTTTCATCCAGAACAATGCCTTGACATTACATTCTTCTCAAGTAAGACACAATTAGACGATAAGAGCTAGAAAATCTGTGAATATATCTGGAATGGAGAATACTCAGGAGTTTACAACTTTGGAGGTGGTAGAGAAGATTCTAAAAGTAAGGGACAGTGTAAGCATTCCACAAACATGCAACTCTGCTGGCCTAAATGCTTTTTGAGAAACTGCCTCTAAGGGTGGGCACTTGAAATATTTGATGTTCTGAGGAGATTTAGTTCCTTTGTAGAGAGACCATCAAAGCTGGGTCTGCATCTATGTTACTTGGAGGACATGGTTTCTTATTATCCAATGAACATGAGGCAGCCGTGCTGAATTCTCTCTTTGTAGGTAAACTATGGACACTGGGGTCTAAGTGTCTTTCAATGTGGACTGTGAAGCCAATTGGTCATCCTCCACTTTTCGTGGTGTTTCTCGCTGCTCCGCTGGGAGTTTGGTATATACTTCAAGAAATACAAGGAGTTAAAATGGGACAGAGTAGTGGAGGGAGTTCTTTAAGGTGTGGTGAGTCAGGGTCTTCAGGAGAATGCACCAACCCAGGTTCTATCCCACGTAGATTGCCCCCTTGAGAATAGCAATATGATTCTGAACATTGCAGTGAATCCTCTCCATATAACAAGATGCCTTTACATATATGGGTCTGCTGGCTGCACCATGTCAGTCACAAGCCATTTGGAAGCCAATGGCTGATCCACATGGCCACAACACAGATGTTTTATCACACAATTGCATACCACTGCTCTAGGCCAACTACTCACCAGGCTCCAACTTACTGGCATATCTGTTCTACACCATTTTCATGAAACAAAGTCAATCAAGGCAGTGTCTGCTATACTCAGGATCAGAAACAGGACATCCAAAGTTTTTTCAGTGCCAGCTGAACATGAAAATATCAAAAATTTCATGGTAATTTTCTAGCCATTTTTCACGGATGAAGTTTGCGGCTCTGAGGGCTTCAATTAATCCAGGAACCATTAAATGGTGAAGAAGCTAATTTCAATGAAAGCACTGGAGTACTCTCACAGGCATGGTTTCCCTAAGGGTGGCCAAAATGTCACATGAAGCCAGGCCCATTGAGATCTACAATGTGAGGTCCATGTGTGTTTTAAACTCAAATATGGCTGCCAAGTCTTTAAGAAAAATTGTATGTAATATCCGGGCTGAAATTCCCAGTGTTCTGTGGAAATCCAACCTGGGCCTAGATCTCAGGTTCCAAGGGCGACTCTCATGTGTGGCCTCCTAAAATCCCAACACAATTCATGGCAATACTTCTCTGAGGTCAGTTAAAGAACTCAGTCTCTAAGGGGAATCACACCAGAGTTCAAGCCCAGTGGAACAGTCATCTCTTCCAACCGCCACACAAATGACCACAATTAAAACCAAAACACTCCCACATGGTCCTCATCTTCTTCCATATAGACACTCCTTATAACGTCTCGCTGGAGTTTTCAATGAGGTCCACAGCCCAAGTCAGTGTCCAAATTAAGGTCCTGTTCCCCTCATTTGTCTAACATCAAGGTGGCCTGGACACACTTCCTGTAAACCAGGAGTGATCAAATAGGCCTGCCATTAATACTGCTTGGCTTTTTCAATTTGAGGCCTTCTGACTCTGTGGTTTAGATTCTTTATGTGAATTTGAGTCATGAGAAAACCCAAGCCCCTCTGCAGAGATTTGAAGAACTCATTTGGCCCAAAGGATTCCTATTCTCCCTTGATGGAATTCAGGATCCTAACAGAGGAAGGTAAAAGAATTCATTCACAATGAGTGAATATTTGCCATTTTGGTTTTGGATGCACACATGGGACCTTTCTTTTGATCCATCAGGTGCTGAGAATCTAAGCCACAGCCTCACACAGGGCCAAGAGGCTGATTCAGACACATCTTTTTTCAAAGCAATTAAGCAAAGAGCCACAGGTGATGCCCTTCATTTCCTTTTGAAAAAATGTTTTCCTCAGGCTTCCCAAAGGGGTGGCCAGAGGCAAAGACATCCTGAGATTCACGGCAACAGAACAATAGGTTAGCAAAAGAGCCAAAGCAGGGTTTCTCCACTGAGACTTTTCTGGTCACACTGATATCTGAGTTTTCTGAGATGTTGGCCATTCCCTTCAGATATCCAGTAAATGGCCATGTGACAGAGATTGGAGGTGGTAGATATCTTGGACACAAACTCAAGAGCCTATTCTGAAGAGTTGTCAGAATTCAGAAAGAAAACAGGGACTTAAAAAGGTAGTAGGTGTTGCCTATCGATATGGAAACCACGCTCCATTCATTAAATGGGCAGGATGAATACTGGGAAGCTTTCTACTAAAGAGGACACATGCATTGATGCATTCTCTTTTATAATGTATACAACCACGGACACAGTGGGATACACAGAAATAGAAACACTCACCATGTAAAACGACTTATTAGAAACAGTTCACTCCAAACCAAAGAAACCTCCTTTTCTACCTATTCTCAGAACAGAGACAAAACCACACACCCACACTCAAAAAGACACCTCTTTCCCCAAAGTAGGGCTGTGATTATCCGGAGTGTCCTCTTACAGGTTTGCCATACTATGTTCCCCGTTAATGGTCTGTCCTGTCTCAGATCTGGTCTCCTTGTCCAACTCTGTGATGCAGTCAGGAGCCAGGGGTGAGCCACTACATACTTAGTCAGGAAAGGCCCATGTTCAGATCTTTCCTGGCATTTGGCCATCCTCACATCAGTCAGTACCAAGAAGACTGACTCTGTCCTTGGTGATTCCAAACAAATGAGACCACTTGGACTGGGACTGGGACTGGCTCTGGTGCTTGGTTTCCTCGGTCCCAAGTTCAGAGAGTTCCATCAACAAGGAAGTGAGGTAGGTCACTTCCTTCAAGAACTGAATGAGGTCACTGCCTTGGCAACCACTTTGTCCTAACAGTTGCTTCCAAGGGTCCCATGAGATGGAGGCTGCCCCTACTTCCTTTGACACTTTCACAACTTAGAATGGTATATCAACCTTAGGCACCTGGGAACAGCTCTGCACACAAGCCTGGTTTGGTCCATCTTCTCTACATTAAGAAGAGAGAGGCTGATTCAGACACAACCCTTCATCCTGACCAAGTTGTTTGCCATGGAAAATGACTTTTTGTCTCTCAGGTCCTTCATTGCTGCCTACATCTTCTCCAGGGATCATTTCTGCATGGACCTTTGAGGTTCTTAACAGGTGGAGCATCCCCTACATTCCTGTATTGTAAGAACAATCTGTCTCTGCTCTTCTGTAAAGTTAGATTGAGTGAACAGTGTATGGTTAGGGTTAATTTCATGTTCGATTTGGGTTAGGAATCATTCTGCTGGATGAATAATGGTATTGGGAACCTGTGATATTTATAAGAATATCGAGGTTAAATATATGTATGAAAACAGAAATTAAAGTAAGATTTGAATCCCAGAAGGGCTTTGGGCAGTTGATTGGGATATTTAGCTTTGAATTGTGCACATATGTCTCAAATAAATCGATATACAATGGCAGAAGAACTTGAACCTTGGATGATTGAATGCTGAAGAGAACATCCAGTCAAAAGGGATGGTCGGTAGGATTAAGAAGATAGTCGTTATGTTTAGCAAGTAGAGTTAGTATAGGATATGTAACAAAAGTTCTTTAGCAATTTTTTTTCGGGCAGTGAGTGAATATAAATGTCAGCACATATGAAGAAATCAGACACAATGATGAAATGGGGAAAATTTGTAGAAAAGCAGATATCAATAGAGACATTAGGAAATCAGGCAAAGTATAAAGTGAGTGATAGGATAAGACATTTTCAACAGGGTTGAGATTGAATATCTAATCTTAGGAAGAAACAAATATGTAGGTCACCAATAGGATTGACATTTGAGAGCATTAGGCAACATGGACATGGATGTTTTTAGTAATCCATGTTCACTTTCCATTTAGACTTTGGTACAATCCTAAGTGGGACCTTTGCATTTTGTTTCCAGAATATTACTGTGATAAAATGTGTATGTAGATCAGATGACATGATTATTTCTTCCACCATTTCTAGGAGCAGTATTTTGAAGACGTATAAATTAGCATTGGGGGTAAAAAGAGGTGTACCCTGTTTCTATGAATATACAGATAATGCATGAATAGACCTTAATTTCAATAAATAATATAACTTGTTCCACTTTAAGTAATGGATTGAATTGATATCTGAAAATATATAAGAAATCTTATATTGATATGCAATCATTCATGACAACCAGTTATACACCTAATGTTAATATTAGGTTACGGTTTATCATGAAGTTTGTGTGAGTTTTGCTTCAAAAGTGATTATGGAAATCGAAAATAATGTGTTTGGAAAGAAGTCTCATGAAAACGCCAGTCAAGGAACACCGAGGAATTCATGAGTTCTGAAGAAGAAAGTGATTGAAATTGAAAAAAATGACGATAAATTTGCTTACTTGTGGATGAAATATTATAATATGATGTGAATAAACTGAAGAAATAGTAATGTACCAGTGTTGAATAAAAATGAACATCAAAATACACATCATGTCCCACAGGAATCTACTCGCATTGATGTTAAACTGTGTCAGTTACTGTAGAAATATTAGGATTTCTTTGCACCATTCACCAAAGTTAGTTTTCTTTTTTTTTAATTTTTATTTATGCTTGTTCAAAACATTACATAGTTCTTGATATATCATATTCCACACTGTGATTCAAGTAGGTAATGAACTCCCATTTTTACCCCGTAAACAGATTGCAGAATCACATCAGTTACACATCCATTGATTTACATATTGCCATACTAGTGTCTGTCGTATTCTGCTGCCTTTCCTAACCTCTACTATCCCCCTCCCCTTACCTCCCCTCCCCTCTTCTCTCTCTACCTCTTTACTGTAATTCATTTCTCCCCCTTGTATAATTTTTTCCTTTCCCTCACCTCCTCTTTTATGTAATTTATATAACCCTGAGGGTCTCCTTTTATTTCCATGCAATTTCCCTTCTCTCTCCCTTTCCCTTCCTCCTCTCATCCCTGTTTAATGTTAATTTTCTTCTCATTCTATTCGTCCCTACTCTGTTCTTAGTTACTCTCTTTATATCAATAAAGACATTTGGCATTTGGTTTTACGGATTGGCTAGCTTCACTTAGCATAATCTGCTCTAATGCCATCCATTTCTCTTCAAATTATATCATTTTGTCATTTTTTAATGCAGAGTAATACTCCATTGTGTATAAATGCCTCATTTTTTATCCATTCATCTATGGAAGTGCATCTAGGTTGGTTCCACAGTCTTGCTATTGTAAATTGTGCTGCTATGAACATCAATGTAGCAGTGTCCCTGTAGCATTTTTTTAGGTCTTTAGGGAATAGACTGAGAAGGGGAATACCTGGGTCAAATGGTGGTTCCATTCCCAGTTCTACAAGAAATCTCCATACTGCTTTCCAATTTGGCTGCACCAATTTGCAGTCCCACCAGCAATGTACAAATTTACCCTTTTCTCCACATCCTCACCATCACTTATTGTTGTTTGAGTTCATAATAAATATCTGGAATGGAAAATGCTCAGGAGTTCACAACCTTGAAGGTGGTAGAGGAGTTTCCAAAAGTAAGGGACAGGGTAAATACCACAAACATGGAGCTGTGTCGGCCTTAAGACTTCTTGAGAAAATGCCTCTGAGGTTGGGCACTTGAAATATACGTTGTTGTCAGGAGCTTTAGCTTTCTTTGTAGTGAGACCATCAAAGCTGAGTCTGCATCTATGTGACCTGAAGAACATGGTTTTTTATTTTCCTATAAACATGAGGCAGCAGTGCTGAATTCTCTCTTTGTAGGCAAACTGGGGCTACTGGGGGCTAAGTGTCTCCCCGTGTGGACTGTGAAGCCATTTGATCATCCTTCACATTTCGTCATGTTATTTGATGCTGCACTGAAAGTTTGGTATTTACTTTACGAAATAAAGGAGTTTAACTGCGATACAGTGCTGCAGTGAGTTCTGTCACGTGTTGTGGTCAGGATCGGCAGGAGAATGTACCAAGCAGGCTTCTATCACACATAGTTGCCCCCTTGACCATAGCAATATGATTCTGAACATTGCCCTGAAACCTCTCCATTCAACAAGATGCCTTTACATCCAAAGTTCTGCTAGCTGCACATGTCAGGCACAAACCATTTCTAAGCCAATGGCAGATCCACGTGGCCCCACCACAGATGTTTTTTCACACACCTACACTCTACTGCTCTTGGCCCACTACTCAGCAGGCTCCAACTTACTGGCATCTCTTTTCTACACCATTATCATGAAACTCAGTCAAACCAGACACTGTCTTGTATACTCATGATAAGCACCAGGACATCAAATGGTTTTCCAGTGCCAGCTGGTCATGGAAATTTCAAAAATTTCATGGTATTTTCTAGCCATTTTTCAAGGATGAAGTTGGAGGTACTGTGGGTTTCAATTCATTCAGGAACCATTAAATGTTGAGGAAGCTCATTTCAATGGAAGCTCTAGAGAACTCTCACAGGCAAGTCTTCCGAAAAAGTGGCCCAATGTCACATAAAGCCAGCCACATTGAGGTCTACAATGTGAGGTCCATGTGTGTTTTGACTCTCAACTATTGCTTCCAAGTCTTTCAGAATATAATCAAGTGATATCCTCGCTGAGATTCCCAGTGCTCTGTGGAAAGCCACCCTGGGCCTAGATCTCAGTTTCCAAGGGTGACTCTCATGTGTGGCCTCCGAAAATCCCAACACAATTCATGGCAATACTTCTCTAAGGTCAGTTCCAGAACTCAGTCTCCAAGGGGAATCCCACAAGAGTTGAAACCCAGGTGGACACAGTCATCTTTTCCAACTGCCATACAAATGACCACAATTGAAACCAAAACACTCCCACATGGCCCTCATGTTTTTCCATATAGACACTCATCATAACCTCTCGCTGGAGGTTTCCATGAGGGGCGCAGACCAAGACACTGTCCAAAATAAGCTCCCTTGCCCCTAATTTGCCGAAAGTCAGGGTGGCCTACACACCCTTACTGTGAACCAGAACTGATCAAATAGGGATGTAGTTAATACTGTTCTGCTTTTCCAATTTGAGGCTTACTGACTGTCAGGTATAGATTCTTTATGTGATTTGGAGTCATCAGAAAACCCAAGCACTTCTGCAGGGGTTCAAAGAACTCATTTGAACTAAAGGATCATGATTCTTACTTGATGAAGGTCAGGAATCTAATAGAGGAAGGCAAGAGACTCATTTGCCATTTCTGTTTTGAATGCACACATGGAATCTATCTTTAGATGCATCAGGTGCTGAGAATCTAAGCCACAACCTCACACAGAACCAAGAGGCTGATTCAGACACATCCTTTTACAAATCAATTAAGCAAAGAGCAACAGATGATGCCCATTCATTTTCATTTGAAAACTGTTTTCTTCAGGCTTCACAAAGGGGTGGCCAGAGGCAAAGACCTTCCTGACATTTAGGGCAACAGAAAAACAGGTAAGCAAAAGACCCAAAGCAGGGTTTCTCCACTGAGACTTTCCTGGTCACACTGATATCTGAGTTTTCTGAGATGCTCCCCATTCACTTCAGCTATCAAGTACATGGTCATGTCACAGAGCTTGGAGGTTGTATATATCTTGGACACAAAACCATGAGCCTATTCTGGAGAGTGGCCAGAATTCAGGAAGAAAACAGGATCTTAGGAAGATAGTAGGTTTTGCCCATCCAGAAGGCAAGCCGCGGTCCATTCATCAATTGGGCAGGATGAATGCCAGGAAGCTTTCTACTAGACAGGACACATCCATTAATTCATTCTCTTTTCTAATGTCTACAACCACAGACACAGTGGGATACACAGACATAGAAACACTCACATGTCAAACGACTTACTAGAAACAGTGCAATCCAAACCAAACAAACCGCATTTTCTACCTATTCTCAGAACATGTGACAAAACCACAAAACCACAACCACTCCCACAAAGGCACCTCCTTCCCCCAAGTAGGTCTGTGACTATCCAGAGTGTCCTCTGACTGGTGGGCCATACAATGTTCTCCCGAAATGTCCTGTCCTGACTCAGATCTGGTCTCCTTGGCCAACTCTGTGAAGTTGTCAGGAGCCAGCGGTGAGCCACTACCTGCTTTCTCAGAAAAGGTCCCTCTTCAGAGCTCTCCTGGCCTTTGGCCATCCTCACATAGGTAGGTACCAAGAAAGACTGACCCTGTCCTTGGTAAAACCGAACAAGGGAGCCCACTGGGACTGGGACTGGAACTGGCTCTGGGTGCCTGTCTTCATGGATCCCAAGTTCAGAGAATTCCTTCACCAAGGAAGGGACGTAGGTCACTTCTTTCAGGAACTGAATCAGGTTACTGCCTTGGCAACCAATTTGTCCTAACAGTTGCTTCCAAGAGTCCAATGAGTTGGAGGCTGCCCCTACTTCCAGTGAAACTTTCACAATTTTGCATGGTATATCAACCATAGGCACCCAAAAAAAGCTCTCCAGATAGGCCTGGTTTGGTCCATCTTCTATACATTAAGAAAAGAAATGTTGATTCAGACACATCCCTTCATGCTAACCAGGTTGTTTGTCATGGAAGATGACTTTTGCTATCTGACGTCATTCATAGCTGCCTACATTTAATCCTGGGATCATTTCTTTAATGACCTTGGAGGTTCTCAGCAAGTGGAAGATCCCCTAATTTCTGTATTGAAAGACCAACTCTGTCCCTGCTCTTCAGTAAAGTTAGATTGAGAGAACAGTGTGTGGTCAGGGTTAATAACATGTTCCATTTGGCTTAGGAATCATTCTGCGGGATGAATTATGGTATTGGGAACGTGCGATATTTATAAGAATATAAGTGAATTATAAGTATGAAAACAGACATCTAGGTAATATTTGAAGCCCAGAATTGCATTGGACCCTTAGCTGGGATTCTTAGCTTTGAATTATATTCTGCACAGATGTCTCAGATAAATCGATATACAATGGCATAATTACTTGTACCTTGGTTTATTGAATGTTGAAGAGAACATCCAGTCAAAAAGGGATAATTTGTAGGATTAGTAAGATAGTTGGTAGGTTTTGAAAGAAGAGTGAGTATAGGATTTGGATAAAAAGATCTTTAGCTGTAGGGTTTCGGATAGAGTGAATGTAATTGTCAGCACATGTGGAGAGTCTGTCAAAAGGATGAACTGGGGAAAAAAGTAGGAATGCAGATATCAATTGACATTAGGAAATCAGGCAAAGTATAAAGTGAGTGATAGGATAAGACATTTTCAACAGGCTTGAGTTTGAATATATAATCTTAGGAAGAAACAAACATGTAGTCACGAATAGGATGAACTTTTGAGAGCATTAGGCAACATGGACATGGATGTTTTCCGTAATCCATGCTCACTTTTTATTTAGGCTTTGGTACAAACATAAGTTTGACCTCTTCTTTCTGTGTGCAGAATACTACTGTGGTAAAATGTATATGTAGATCAGGTGACATGAGTATTTCTTCCACCATTTCTGGGAGCAATATTTTGAAGACGTATAAATTATTTTTGGAGGTAAAAATGGTGTACACTGTGTCTATAATTATAGAAATAATGCATGAATAGACCATACTGTAAATAAATATTATAACTGGTTCTAACTTTAAATAATGGATTGAATTGATATCTGAAAATATACAGAAAATCTTACATTGATATACAATCCTTCATTCCAACCAGTAATATATCTAATGGTTATATCAGCATTATGGTTTTTCATGAAGAATGTGTGAGTTTTGCTTCAAAAGTGATTATGGAAATCGGAAATAATGTGTTTGGAAAGAAGTCTCATGAAAAGACCAGTCAAGAAACCTGGAGGAATACATGTGTTTTGAAGCAGAAAGTGATTGAAAGTGAAACAAATGCCTATATATTTGTGAACTTGTGGATCAAATATATATCCTATGATGTGCATAAACTGAAGAAATAGTAATGTACCACTGTTACATAAAAATGAACGTCAAAATACACATCATGTCCTCTCCCACAGGAATCTACTTGCATTGATGTTAAACTGGGTCAGTTATTGTAGAAATATTAGGATAATGCCGCAGTCTTGCTGGGCACAATCAGGAGCCAATTGCCAAAAGAAACGAACTTTATTTTTAGAACCACACACGCCAAACAAAACAGCCTCTCAGGAAAAACCTTCAGAGCCCCAACTGCCACCACTGGCTTTCCAAAACCTCTTCCTCCCACATGAGCCTCTCTCCGCCTCCCACAATCCTCCTGCTCTTGAGGCCGATTGGCTGGGTCATGTGGGCAAAGTCAAAAAAAGTCCCCCAATGAGCAGTTTTGTGGTCTGAAAGGGCAGGGAAACAGCCCATTGAGCATCACCGCAGAGGAGCCAATCAGCTAGTTGTTGCTGGGGCCGCTGTGAGCCAATCATCAGCCGGCAGCTGGAAGTTTGCTGGCAGCAGGAATTTTGCTGGGGCCCCTTCGGCTGTGGCTCTCAACATCTTCCCCTCTCTGTTTAAACAACACGCATGTGGCTTAGGGACCGTGCCTGCCTTAGGTTGTCCAATAGTACATATGGTCTTTACCCTTTAAGTTGGTACCATTGCAATTGGATCTTACCCGTCACTGACTACCCGTCCAGTATAGAGCCACACCTGTGGAGAGGTCTTTGTACCAGCGGGGGTGGGTGAGGTTCTTTGCCTCACCTCTGTTGGCCCCCCCAAATTTTAGCTGGACAATCATGACACGCAGAAGGGAGGAAGATACACCAAGCCAATTGACGGCTCCTTTTGGAAAAATTGTACCACCGATGACATCATCAGCAAATATACCCCAACACTACGACAAGTCGCTGCACCAACAGATAGTTCACAATGCATTTAGGTGAGTTCACATGTGTCCAGGCAAGTTCTGCAAGCAGTACAGGGATGGCTATTGCAGAAGCTGTAGACTGGAATTATCTTTGATTTCACCTGCACTGGGATGAAGATAGGAACTCTGGCAATAATGTCTAAAGAAAAAAATTATGTAACATTCCAGAAGGCACTAAAACCAAAAAAAAAAAAACATATGTAACATTCCAGAAGGCACATCAAAAACCAAAATGGCCCAAAAAGCATTCATTGAGGATGAAGTCTCTCACCTTCCTCTGTAAGGTTCCTGACCTCCATAAAATGAGAATAGGGATTTATTGGGTCAAATGAGTTCTTCAAAACCCTGCAGAGGGTAGCCAATGGGTTATTGGGTTTTTTCATTACTCCAATTCACATCAAGAATCTATACTCCACAGACAGTAGGCCTCAAATTAGAGAAGCAGAGCAGTACTAAAGTCAGGGTTATTTGATCACTCCTGGTTCACAGAATGGGTCTCCAGGCCACCTTGACTTTAGGCAAATGAGAGGAAAGGGAGATTATTTTGGACACTGTCTTGGGCTGTGCCCCTCAAGGAAACATCAAGCCAGAGGTTATGATGAGCGTCTATATGGAAGAAGATGAGGGCCATTTGGGAGTTTTTTGGTTTTCCTTGTGGTCATTTATGTGGCAGTCGGAAGAGATGACTGGGTCCACCAGGGCTTGAACTCTGGTGTGATTCCCCTTAGAGACTGAGTTCTGGAACTTACCTCAGAGAAGTATTGCCATGATTTGTGTTGGGATTTTAGGCGGCCACCCATGAGAGTCGCCCGTTGAAACTGAGATCTAGGCCCGGGGTGGCTTTCCACAGAGCACTGGGAATCTCAGACAGAATATCATATGATGTTATTTTGAAATACTTGCCAGACATAGTTGAGAGTCAAAACACACATGGACCTCACATTGTAGACCTCAATTGGCCTGGCTTCATGTGACTATTTGGCCACTCTTTGGAAAGCCTTGCCTGTGAGAGTTCTCCAGAACTTTCCTTGAAATGAGCTTCCTCAACATTGAATAATTCCTGAAAGAATTGAAACAAATAATGCCTCCAACTTCATCCTTGTAAAATGGCTAGATAAATACCATGAAATTTTTGAAATTCGCATGATGAGGTGGCACTGGAGAACCTTTGATGTTCTGTTGCTCATCATTAGTGTACCAGACAGTGCCTTGATTGATTGTGTATAATGAAAGTGGTGTAGAACAGAGATGCCGGTTAGATGGAGACTGCGGAGTATTTGGCCCAGAGCTGTGGTGTGCAGGTGTGTGATAAAATATTTATGGTGGTGCCATGTGGATCTGCCATTGATTTACAAATGGCTTTTAGCTGACATGGTGCACCCAGCAGACCCTTATATGCAAAGGCATCTTGTTATATGGAGAGGTTTCAGGGCAATGTTCAGAATCAGGTTGCTATGGTCAAGGGGGCAAGCTATGTGGGATAGAAGCCGGATTGGTGCGTTCTCCTGGAGACTCTGACCCACCACATGTCACAGAACTCCCTCCAACACTGTGTCCCAGTTGAACTCCTTGTATTTCTTGAAGCAAATACCAAACTCCCAGTTCAGCACCAAGAAACACCATGAAAATTGAAGGATGACTAAATGGCTTCATCGTCCACACAGTTTGACACTTTGGCCCAGTGGCCTCTGTTTACCTACAAAGAGAAAAATCAGCACTGCTGCCTCAGGTTCATTGGAAAATAAGAAACCATGTTCTCCAGGTCACATAGATTCAGACCCAGCTTTGATGGTTTCACTACAAATGAAGACAAAGCTACTGACAACAACATATATTTCAAGTGCCACACCTCAGAGGCAGTTTCTCCAGAAGTCTTTTTTCCAGCAGACCTCCATGGTTGTGGAGTGTTTACCCAGTTCCTTACTTCTGGAAACTCCTCTACCTGCTCCCAGGTTGAGAACTCCTGAGAATTTTCCATTCCAGATATGTATTCACAGATTTTCTTACTCTTCTCCTCTAATTGTGTCTCACTTGGGGCAAAGGTAATGTCAAGGCATTGTTCTAGGTGAGAGTGGGAAGATTATTGTGTAGCACATATTTGCATACACATTGGATACATTATCCTATTTTCCATTTGAAATACTGAATTCCCGACACTAACCCATACCCTACTAGACTCTGACTACTTATCCTAAAATGATGGAGAAAAAGAAACCTAACAGAATAGAAATACAGGTCTTTTGTAGGAGGCATGTAGGAGGTATACTTGGATTTTCCTTCTCCTTTATCAAGGATATGTGTTATGAATCTAGTCAACTTTTCATTGTAATATTTCTCCATGAGTTTTCAAAGTTAACACATATGTAAATTCCTGTCTCCTTTTCTCTGTAGCCTCTTTAGAACATGTATATTTTATGCATATATAGACTCCTACCTGGTAACACACGTACATTCTTGTGAGCTCACTGACTTTGGAATATACAAATTATGAGAATAGATAACTTCCCCTAAATACTGATGGAACTGAAAATTCAACCTATGGGTGAGCTTCCTAGTGAACAACATCATACATAAATCCATGTTCAGTAAAATGAATATTTTTAGATATGTGGATGATATATATTTCATGATAAATTTTGATTGGCATATATATTGCTACATTTTATTGTTGTGTGTGTGTGTATATGTATATATATATGTATATATATATATATATATATATATATATATATATATATATATATATATATATATATATTTTCACGAGATTTTCCAGATTTTCCAAAATATGAAATAAATGTGTCTTATTATACACTCCCTAAATTCATTCAAGTTCTTGTATGTGGATTTAAAATCAACATTTTACATGATTATCATCAGTCTGGCTGGGCACAATTCAGGAGCCAATTGTCAAAAAAAAAACGAACTTTATTTTTAGAACCACACAAACCAAACAAAACAGCTTCTCAGGAAAAACCCTCAGAGCCCAACTGCCACCACAGTCTTCCCACAAGCCTCTCCCTCAACCACAAGCCTCCTCCTTTTGAGGCCGATTGGCTGGGTCACATGGGTGGAGCCAAAAAAGTCCACCAATGAGCAGCTCCGTTGTCTGAAAGGGCAAGGAAACATCCCATTGAGCATCACCACAGAGGAGCCAATCAGCTAGATGTTGCTGGGCCTCTGTGAGCCAATCATCCACTGGCAGTCTGAATGGGCGGGGGAACAGCTCAATGAGCATCTGCAATGAGCATCACCACAGAGGAGCCAATCAGCTAGATGTGCTGGGGCCGCTGTGAGCCAATCATCAGCCGGCAGCTGGAAGTTTGCTGGCAGTTGGAGGTTTCCTGGGGCCCCTTGGCTGTGGCTCTCAACATCTCCCCCTCTCTGTTTAAACAACAAGCATGTGGCTTAGGGACCATGCCTGCCTTTGGTTGTTCAAAAGTACATATGGTCCTTACTGGAGAACCTTGGCTGTGGCTATCAACAGGATTTGTATGTACCATTCACTGAAGTTAGTTTTCAGTACTAGGAAACAAATATGTATTTCAGGTGGATAAATATTTCTGCGAAAAATCTTGTGAAAAGTTGATTATAAATCCACATACTTGAAATAAATGAATTTAGGGAGTGTAAATAAGATACATATATTTCATATTTTGAAAAATCTGGAGAGAGAGAGAGTGTGTGTGTGTGTGTATACACACACAGACACATACAGATATTAAAATGTAGCAACATATATGCAAATGTAAATTCACCATGAAATATACATCAATCACAGATCCAAAAATATTCAATTTTCTTAACAGGGATTTATGTATAATGTTTTTCTACTAGGAAGCTCACCCATTTATTTGAATTTATCACTTCCAACAGCGTTTAGGAGGAGTGATGTCTTCTCACAAATTGTATCTCCCAAGTCAGTCACCTCACAAGAATGTAGGTGTGACACCAGGTGTTATTTGATATGTGCATATAAAAATACATGTGCTGAATAGGCTACAGACAAAGGGAGACAGGAATTCACATATTTGTTAACTTTAAAAACACATGGAGATCTATTTCAATTAAAAAACAGACTGGATTTATAACACCTAACATTTATCATGCAAAAGGCAAGATCAACTATACACCATGCCTCGTCTGACTGCTTGTATTTCAATTCTGTTTGTGTTACTTTTCTGCATCATATTAGAATTAGTAGTCAGAGTCTAGTAGGGTATGGGTTCGTGTCAGGGATTCAGTATTTCGAATGGAAAATTGGAAAATGAATCCAATGTGTATGCAAATATGTGCTACACAAAAAAAATTCCCACTCTCATTCAGAACAATGGCTTGAAATAACCACGCCCATGTAAGAACAATTAGAGGAGAAGAGTTAGAAAATCTGTGAATACATACATAGAATGGAAAATGCTCAGTAGTTCACAACCTTTGAGGTGGAAGAGACGTTTCCAAACCTTAGGGACAGGGTAAAACTCCACAAACATGGAACTCTGCTGGCCTAAACACTTCTGGAGATACTGACAATGAGGTTGGGTACTTGAAATATATGTTGTTGTCAGAAGCTTTAGCTTCCTTTGTAGTGAGACCATCAAAACTTGGGTCTGCATTTTTGTGACCTGGAGGACATGAATTCTTATTGTCCAATGAACATGAGGCAGCAGTGCTGAATTCACTCTTTGTAGCTAAACTGTGGCCACTGGGGGATAAGTGTCTCCCTGTCTGGACTTTGAAATCATTTGGTCATGCTCCACTTTTCGTGGTGTTTCTTGCTGCTGCAGTGGGTGTTTTGTATTTGGTTTCATGACATACAAGGAGTTAAACTGGGACACAATGCTGAGGGGAGTCCTGTAACGTATGGTGTGTCAAGGTCTGCAGGAGAATGCACCAACCAGGCTTCTATCCCCCATTGCTTGCCCCTTTACCATAGGAACTTGATTCTGAATATTGCCCTGAAAACTCTCCATGTAACATGATGCCTTTACATACAAAGTTCTGCTAGCTGCACCATGTCAGTCACAAGCCATTTGGAAGCCAATGTAAGATCCACATGACCCCACCACAGATGTATTGTCACACACCTGCACACAACTGCTCTAGGCCCACTACTCAGCAGGCTCCAACTTACTGGCATCTCTGTTCTACACCATTTTCATGAAACGCAGTCAATGAAGGCAATTTTCTGGTACACTCATGATCAGCAACAGGACATCCAAAGGTTCTCCAGTGCCACCTGGTCATGGGAATTTCAAAATTTGGTGGTAGTTATCTAGCCATTTTTGAAGGATGAAGTTGGAGGCACTGGGGTTTAAATTCATTCAGGAGCCATTAAATATTGAGTAAGCTCATTTCGATGAAAGCTCTGGAGAACTCTCACAGGAAAGGCTTCCCAAAGAGTGGCCCAAGGTCACATGAAGCCAGGCCCATTGAGGTCTACAATGTGAGGTCCATGTGTGTTTTGACTCTCAACTATGGCTGTCAAGTCTTTCAAAATAAAATCATGTGATATCCTTGCTGAGATTCTCAGTGCTCTGTGGAAAGGAACCCTGGGCTTAGATCTCAGTTTCCAAGGGTGACTCTCATGCATGGCCTGCTAAAATCCCAACACAATTCATGGCAATACTTCTCTGAGGTCAGTTCCAGAACTCAGTCTCTAAGGTAAATCACACCTGAGTTCAATCCCAGGTGGACCCAGTCATCTCTTCCAAATGCCACACAAATGACCACAATTAAAACCAAAACACTCCCACATGGCCCTCATCTTCTTCCATATAGACACACATCATAACCACTGGCTGGTGGTTTTCATGAGTTGCGCAGCCTAAGACAGTATCCAAAATAAGCTCCCTTGCCCCTCATTTGCCTAAAGTCATGGTGGCCTGGACACCCTTCCGGTGAACCATGAGTGATCAAAAAGGCTTGCTGTTAATACTGCTTCGATTTTACAATTTTAGGCCTACTGACTCTTGGGTTTAGATTCTTAATGTTAAATGGAGTCATGAGAAAAACCAAGCACCTCTGGGCTAGACTCTTCAGGGCTTTGAAAAACTCATTTGACCAAAAAGATCTTGATTCTCACTTGATGGAGGTCAGGATCCTTAGAAGAATTCGAGAGACTTCACCCACAATGACTGCTCTTTTGGCCATTTTGGTTTTGGATACACAAGAGATCTTTCTTTAGATCCCTCAGGTTCTGAGAATCTAGGCCACAGCCTCACAGGGGGCCAAGAGCCTGAATCAGACACATCCCATTCCAAAGAAATTAAGCAAAGAGCCACAGGTGATGCCCATTTATTTCCATTTGAAAACTGTTTTCTTCATGCTTCACAAAGGGGTGGCCTGAGGCAAAGATGTTCCTGACATTCAGTGCAACAGAACAATAGGTAAGCAAAATTCCCAAAGCAGGGTTTCTCCACTGAGACTTTCCTGGTCACACTGATATCTGAGTTTTCTGAGATGCTCACCATTCCCTTCAGCTATGTAGTACATGGCCATGTCACAGAGCTTGGAGGTGGTACATATTTTGGACACAAAACCATCAGTCTATTCTGGAGAGTGCCCACAATTCAGGAAGAAAACAGGAACTTAGGAAGATAGTAGGTGTTGCCCATCTATAAGACAAGCCACAGTCCATTCATAAATTGGGCAGGATGAATGCTGAGAAGATTTCAACTAGACAGGACTCATCCATTGATGCATTTTCTTTTCTAATGTCTACAACCAGGGGCACAGTGGGATACACTGATATCCAAACACATGCCTTGTCAAACGACTTACTACAAACAGGTCCCGCCAAAAAAAAAAAAAAACCACCATTCTTACCTATTCTCAGAACATGAGACAAATTCACAAATCCCCACCCACACCCACAAAGACACCTCCTTCCCCCAAGTAGGTCTGTTACTATCTGGAGTTTCCACTGACTCGTGGGCCATAGTATGTTCCAAATAAATGGCCTTCCTGTCTCAGACCTGCTTTCCTTGTGCAACTCTGTGAATTTGTCAGGAGCCAGCAGTGTGCCACTACCTGCTTTCTCAGGAAAAACCCCTCTTCAGAGCTTTCCTGCGTTTTGGACATCCTCACATCAGTAGGTACCAAAAATGAATTTCTGTGTCCTTGGTAAATCCAAACAAGGAGACCACTGGGACTTGGACTGGACTGGCTATGGGTTCCTGTCTTCCTGGATCCCAAGTTCAGAGAGTTCCATCACCAAAGAAGTGATGTGAGGTCACTTCCTTCAGGAACTGAATCAGATCACTGCCTTGGCAACCTCTTTGTCCTAACAGTTGCTTCCAAGGCTACCATGAGAAAGAGGCTGCCCCTACTTCCTGTGACACTTTCACAAATTAGAATGCTATATCAACCATAGGCACCCGGGAGCAGCTCTCCACACAGGCCTGGTTTGGTCCATCTTCTCTACATTAAAAAGAGAGAGGCTGATTCAGAAACAACCCTTCATTCTGACCATGTTGTTTGCCAGGGAAGATGACTTTTGCTCTCTCAGGTCCTTCATAGCTGCCTACATCTTCTCCAGTGATCATTTCTGCATGGAACTTTGTGGTTCTCAGCAGGTGGAAGATCCCCTACATTCCTATATTGTAAGACCAACTCTGTCCCTGCTCGTCTGTAAAGTTAGATTGAGGGAACAGTGTATGGTTAGGGTTAATAACATGTTCGATTTGGGTTAGAAATTATTCTGCTGGATGAATAATTGTACAAGAATAATGAGGTGAAATGTATAAGGAAAACAGAAATCTAAGTAAAATTTGAAGCCCAGAAGGGGATTGGGCTTCAAGGGATTGTGATACTTAGCATTGGGATCAAGGGATTGTGATACTTAGCATTGAATTATGTTCTGCAGAGATGTCTCAGAGAGATCCATATACAATGGCATAAGACCCTGTACCTTGGATTATTGAATGTAGAAGAGAATATCCAGTCAGAAAGCGTTAATAGGTAGGATTAGGAAGATAGTCAGTAGGTTTAGGAGGAAGAGTGAGTATAGGATTTTGAACAAAAGTTTCTTAGCAATAGGGTTTCGATTAGAGTGTGAATGAAAATGTCAGCACATGTGAAGAGTCAGTCACAATGATGAACTGGGGAAAATATGTAGGAAAGCAATCAATAGAGACATTATGAAATCAGGAAAAGTATAAAGTGAGAGAAAGGATTAGATGTTTTCAACAGGGTTGAATTTGAATATATAATCTTAGGAAGAAACAAATATATTGTCACAAATAAGATTGATTTTTGAGAGCATTAGGCAACTTGGACATGGATGTTTTTAGTAATCCATATTCACTTTACATTTAGGCTTTGGTACAAACATAAGTGTGACCTTTTCTTTTTGTGTCCAAATATTACTGTGATAAAATGTATATGTAGATAAGGTGACATGAGTATTTCTTCCATCATTTCTGAGACCAATAATTTGAAGACGTATAAATTAGTATTGGGTTTACAAAGAGGTGTACCCTGTGTCTATGAATATAAAGAAAAAGCATGAATAGACTGTACAGTGAATAAATAATATAACTGGTTTTCACTTTAAATCATGGATTGAATTGATATCTGAAAATATATAAGAAATATTATATTGATACAAAATCATTCATTCCAACCAGTTATACATCTAATGGTAATATTAGGGTTATGGATTATCATGAAGGGTGTGTGAGTTTTGCTTCAAAAGTGACTATGGAAATCGAAAATAATGTATTTGGAAAGAAGTCTCATGAGAAGACCAGTCAAGAAACATGGAGGAATACATGTGTTTCGAAGCAGAAAATGATTGAAAGTGAAACAAATGCCTATAATTTTGTAACTTGTGGATGAAATATATATCTTATAATGTGCATAAACTGAAGAAATAGTAAAATACCAGTGGTGAATAAGAATGAACATAAAAATACACATCATGTCCCATAGGAATCTACTTGCATTAATGAGAAACTGGGTCAATTATTGTAGAAATATTAGGATTTGTATTCACGATTCACTGAAGTTAATTTTCAGTAATAGGAAACAAATAGTATTTCAGGTGGTTGAATATTTCCGAGAATAATCTTGTGAAATGTTGACTATAAATCCACATACATGAACTAGAATGAAATTAAGGAGTGTATAATAAGACACATATATTTAATATTTTAAAACATCTGGAGTGTGTATACACACACACACACACACACACACATTAAAAAGTAGTAGTATATATGCCAATCGAAATTCATCATGAAATATATATCATCCACAGATCGAAAAATATTCATTTTCCTGAACATGGAATTATGTATAATATTGTTCAACTAGGAAGCTCAGAGAGAGGATGAATTTTCAGATCCCACAGTGTTTAGGAGGAGTGATCACTTCTCACAATTTGTATCTGCCAAGTCAGACACCTGACAAGAATGTACGTGTGATACCAGGTAGGATTCTATAGATGCATATAAAAATAGATGTGCTGAATAGGCTACATAGAATGGGAGAGAGGAATTCACATATTTGTTAACTTTAAAAACACATGGACAACTATATCAATTACAAATTGACTAGATTTATAATACCAACACTTTGTCACGCAAAAGCCGTGTCCAACTATACACTATGCCTCCTCTGATATGCTTGTATTTCTATTCTGTTTGAGTTATTTTTCTCCATCATATTAGGATTAGTAGTCAGAGTATAGTAGGTTATGGGTTAGTGTCAGGGATTCAGTATTTCAAGTAGAAAATAGGAAAATGAATCTAATATGCATGAAAATATGTGCTACAAAAAATATTCCCACTCTCATCCAGAAGAATGCCTTGAAATTATCTTCGCCCCTAGTATGACACAATTAGAGGAGAAGAGTTAGAAAATATGTGAATACATATCTGGACTGGAAAATGCTCAGCATTACACAACTATGGAGGTGGTAGAACAGTTTCCAAAAGTAAAGGACAGTGTAAACCCTCCACAAACATGGAGCTATGCTGGCCTAAAGACTTCTTGAGAAACTGCCTCTGAGTTTGGGTAGTTGAAATATATGTTGTTGTCAGGAGCTTAACTTCCTTTGTAGTGAGACCATCAAAGTTTGGTCTGCATCTATGTGACCTGGAGGACATGGTTTCTTATTTTCCAATGAACATGAGGCTGCAGTGCTGAATTCACTCTTTGTAGCTAAACTGTGGTCACTGGGGGCTAAGTGTCTCCCCATGTGGACTTTGAATTCATTTGGTCATCCTCCACTTTTCCTGGTGTTTCTTGCTGCTGCACTGGGTGTTTTGTATTTGCTTCACGATATACAAGGAATTCAACTGGGAAACAGTGCTGGAGGGAGTCCTGTAACATGTGGTGGGTCAGGGTCTGCAGGAGAATGCCCCAACTTGGCTTCTATCCCACATTGCTTGCCCCCTTGACCATACCAACCTGATTCTGAACATTGCCCTGAAACCTCTCCATATTACAAGATGCCATTTCATATAATGGTCTGCTGGCTGCACGAAGTCAGTCACAAGCAATTTGGAAGCCAATGTAATATCCACATGGCCACACCACAGATGTATTATCACACACCTGCACACCACTGCTCTAGGCCCACTACTCAGCACGCTCTAACTTACTGGCATCTCTGTTCTACACCATTTTCAAGAAACCCAGTAAATCAAGGCACTCTCTGGTACACTCATGATCAGCAATGGGACATCCAATGGTTATCCAGTGCCACCTGGTCATTGGGAATTTCAAAAATTTTATGATATTTATCTATCCATTTTTCAAGAATGAAGTTGAAGGCACTTTGGGGTTTCCATTCATCCCGGAACAATTAAATGGTGAGGAAGCTCATTTCAATGAAAGCTCTGAGGAACTCTCACAGGCAAGGCTTCCCAGAGTGTGCCCAAAAGGTCACATGAAGAAAGGCCCTTTAAGGTCTATAATGTGAGGTCCTTGTGTGTTTTGACTCTTAACTGTGGCTGCCAAGTTTTTCAGAATAAAATCATGTGATATCCTTGCTGAGATTCTCAGTGCTCTGTTGAAAGCTTTCCTGGGCCTAGATCTCAGGTTTCAAGGGCGACTCTTATGCATGGCCTCCTACAATCCCAACACAACTCATGGCAATACTTCTCTGAGGTCAGTTTCAGAACTCAGTTTCTAAGGGGAATCACACCAGAGTTCAAGCCCATGTGGACCCAGTCATCTATTCCAAACGCCACAAAAATGACCACATTTAAAACCAAAACATTCCCACATTGCCCTTATCTTTAACCATATAAACACTCATCATTAACTCTGGCTGCAGTTTTCCAAGAGTGGCGCAGCCCAAGACAGAATCCAAATAATGCACCCTTGCCCCTGATATGTCCAAAGTAAGGGTGGCCTGTTCACCCTTCTTATGAACCAGGAGTGATCAAATAGGCCTGCCATAAATACTGCTCTGCTTCTACAATTTGAGGCCTACTGACTGTCAGGTATAGATTCTTTATGTGATTTGGCATCATGAGACAACCCAAGCAGTTCTGCAGGAATTTGAAGAACTCATTTGATCCAAAGGATCCCTATTCTCACTTGATGGAGGTCAGGAACCAAACAGAAGAAGTCAAGAGACTTCATCCACAATGACAGATTTTTTGCCATTTTGGTTTGGATGCACACATGGGATCTTCTTTAGATCTATCAGGAGCTGAGAATTTTAGCCACAGCCTCAAACAGGGCCTAGTGTCTGATTAAGACACATCCCTTTCCAGAGCAATTAAGCAAAGAGCCACAGGTGATGCCCATTCATTTCAATTTGAAAACTATTTCTTCAGGCTTCACAAAGGGGTGGCCTGAGGCAAAGACCTTCCTGACATTCAAGGCAACAGAAACATAGATAAGCAAATGGAGCCAAGCAGGGTTTCTCCACTGAGACTTTACTGGTCACACTTGTATTTGAGTTTTCTGAGATGTTCCCATTCCCTTCAGCTATCAAGGACATGGCCATGTCACAGAGTTTGGAGGTGGTACATATCTTGGACAATAAACCATGATACTATTCTGGAGAGTGGCCAGAATTCAGGAAGAAAACAGCAACTTAGGAAGTTAGTAGGTGTTTCCCATCCATAAGGCAAGCAACAGTCCATTAATCAATTGTGCAGGATGAATGCTGTGAATCTTTCTACTAGACAGGACACCTCCATTGATGCATTCTCGTTTCTAATGTCTAAAACCACGGACACAGTGGCTACACAGACATAGAAACACTCGCCTTGTCTAAAGACTTACTAGAAAAAGTCGACTCCAAACCAAACCAACCACCTTTCCTACCTATTCTCAGAACATGAAACAAAACCGCAAACTCACACCCACAACCAAAAAGGCACCTCCTTCCCAAAAATAGGTCTTTAACTATCTGGAGTGTCCTCTGACTGGTGGGCCATACTATGTTCCACTCGAAATGGCCTGTCCGTTCTCAGATCTTGTCTCCTTGGCCAACTCTGTTATTCTGGGAGGAGCCAGTGGTTAGCCACAACCTGCTGTCTCAAGAAAGGCCCCTCTTCAGAGCTCTACTGGCATTTGGCCATCCTCACATCACTAGGTACCAAGAAGGTCTGACTCTGTACTTGGTAAATCCAAACAAGTGAGCCCACTGGGACTGGGACTGGGACTGGCTCTTGGTGCCTGGCTTCTTGCATCCCAATTTCAGAGAGTTCCATCACCAAGAAAATGAGGTATGTCACTTTCTTTGGAACTGAATGAGGCCACTGCCTTGGCAACAACTTTGTCCTAACACTTGCTTACAATGGTCCCATGAGTTGGAGGGTGCCCCTACTTCCTGTGACAATTTGACTAGTTAGAATGGTATATCAAAATAGACACCATGGAACAGCTCTCCACGAAGGCCTGGTTAGGTCCATCTTCTCTACATTAAGAAGAGAGAGTCTGATGCATACACATCCCTTCGTCCTGTGCAGGTTGTTTGCCATGGAAGATGGCTTTTGCTCATTCAGGTCCTTCATAGCTGCCTACATCTTCTCCAGGAATAATTTCTACATCGAACTTTGAGGTTCTCAGCAGTTGGAAGATCACCTACATCCCTTATTGAAAGAATAGCCCTGTCCCTGCTCTTTTGTAATGTTAGATTGAGGCAACAGTGTATGGTTAGGGTTAATAACAGGTTCGATTTGGGTTAGGAATCATTCTGCGGGATGAATAATGGTATTGGGAACCTGCAATATATAGAAATATAGTGGTTAAATATAAGTATGGAAACAGAAATCTAGGTAAGATTTGAAGCTCAGAAGTGCATTGGGCAATAGATTGGGACACGTAGCTTTGAATTACGTTCTGCATACATATTTCAGAAAAATCGATATACAATGGCATAGGACCTTGTACCTCGGATGATTGAATGTAGTAGAGTACATCCACTCAAAAAGGGATAGTCGATAGGATCAGGAAGATAGTCAGTATGTTTCGGAAGAAGATAGAGTATAGGATTTGGACCAAAGTTCATTAGCAATAGGGTTTTGGTTAGAGAGTGAATGTCAATGTCAGCACATGTGAAGGGTCATTCACAATGTTGAACTGGGAAAAATATGTAGGAAAGTAGATATCAATAGACATTAGGAAATCAGGCAAAGTATAAAGTGAGTGAAAAAACTAGACATTTCCAACAGTTTTGAGGTTGAATATATAATCTTAGGAAGAAACAAAAATGTGGTCACCAATAGGATTGACATTTGAGAGCATTAGGCAACCTGGATATGGATGTTTTTAGTAATCCATGTTCAGTTTCCATTTAGGCTTTGGTACAATCATACGTGTGACTTTTGCATTTTGTGTCCAGAATATTACTGTGGTAACATGCATATGTAGATCAGGTGACATGAGTATTTCTTCCACCATTTCTGGGAGCAATATTTAGAAGACGAATAAATTAGTATTGGGCATGCTAAGAGGTGTACCCTGTGTCTATGAATATAGAGATAATGCATGAATAGACCATATAGTGAATAAATAATATAACTGGTTCCACTTTAAATAATGGATTAAACTGATATCAGAATATATATAAGAAAGACTATATTGATATGAAATCATTCCTTCCAACCAGTTATACATCTAATGGTGATATTATAGTTATGGTTTATCATGAAGTGAGTGTCAGTTTTGCTTCAAAAGTGATAAAGGAAATCAAAAATAATGTATTTGGAAAGAAGTCTCATGATAAGACCAGTCAAGAAACCTGGAAGAATTCATGTGTTCTGAAGCAGGAAGTGATTGAAAGTGAAACAAATGCCTATAAGTTTGCCAACTTGTGGATGAAATATATATCCTATGATGTGCACAAATTGAAGAAATAGTAATGTACCAGTGTTGAATTAAAATAAATTTCAAAATACACATCATGTCACATAGGAATGTACTTGCATTGATGTTAAACTGGGTCAGTTACTGTAGAAGTATTAGTATTTGTATGCAACATTAACTGAAGTTAGTTTTCAGTACTGCAAACAATATGTATTTCAGGTGGATGAATATTTCTGAGAATGATCTTGTGAAAAGTTGATTATAAATCCATATACATGAACATGAATGAATTTAGTGAGTGTATATAAGACACATATATTTCATATTTTGAAAAATCTGGAGAGTGTATATATATATATATATACAAAAAAAACACACACAGACAATAAATTAGCAATCGAAATTTATCATGAAATATATATCTTCCACAGATGCAAAATTATTTCTTTTAGAACATGGATTTATGTATAATGTTGTTCTTCTAGGAAACACACCCCTAGGTTAAATTTTCAGTTCCAACAGAGTTTAACAGGAGTGATCATTTCTCACAAATTGTATTTGCCAAATTAGCCTCCTCACAAGAATGTAGGTGTGATACCAGGTAGTGTTCTATATGTGCATTTAAAAATACATGTGCTGAATAGGCTACAGAGAAAGGGAGAGAGGAATTCACATATTTGTTAACATTAAAAACACATGGAGAACTATTTCAATTAAAAATTGACTAGATTTATAACACCTACAATTAATCATGCCAAAAACAATTCCAACTATACACCATGATTCCTCTGAACTGCTAGTATTCCTATTCTGTTTGTGTTATTTTTCTCCATCATATTAGGAGTAGTAGTCAGAGTTTATTAGGGTATGCGTTAGTGTCAGGGATTCAGTATTTCGAATGGAAAATTGGAAAATGACTCTAAAGGGTATGAAAATATGTGCTACACAAAAATGTTCACACTCTCATCCAGAAGAT
Organism: Callospermophilus lateralis; assembly: GCF_048772815.1. Lineage (NCBI taxonomy): Eukaryota > Metazoa > Chordata > Mammalia > Rodentia > Sciuridae > Callospermophilus > Callospermophilus lateralis. Next base: position 94,846 of record NW_027512555.1, read on the forward strand.
TGCCTTGGCATTACCTTAGTTCCAAGTAAGATACAATAAAGGACAAAAGTTAGAAAATCTGTAAATATATATCAGGAATAAAAAATGCTCAGGAGTTCACAAACTTGTAGGTGGTAGAGGAGTTTCCAATAGTAAGGGACAGGGTAAACACTCCACAAACATTGAGCTCTGCTTGTGTAAAGACTTCTTGAGAAACTCTCTGAGGTTGGGCTCTTAAAATACATGTTGTTGTCAGGAGCTTTAGCTTCCTTTGTTGTGTGACCATCAAATCTTGGTGTGCAAATATGTGACCTGAAGGACATTGTTTCTAATTTTCCAATGAAAATGAGGCAGCAGTGCTGAATACTCTTTTTGTAGTTAAACTATGGCCACTGGGGTGTAAGTGTCTCCCCGGGTTGACTGTGAAGCCATTTCGTCATCCTCCAATTTTCTTGGTGTTTCTTGCTGGTGCACTGGGAGTTTGGTATTTGCTTCATGAAATACAAGGAGTTCAACTGGGACACAGTGCTGGAGGGAGTTCTGTCACGTGTGGAGGGACACGGTCTGCATGAGAATGCACCAACCAGGATTCTGTCCCACATAGGTTGCCCCTTTGTCCATAGCAACCTGATTCTGAACATTGCCCAGAAACCTATCCATATAACAAGATGCCTTTACATATAAGGGTCTGCTGGCTGTACCCTGTCAATCACAAGGCAATTGGAAGCCAATGGCAGATCCACATGCCCCAACACACATGTTTTTTCACACACCTTCACACCACTGCTCTAGGCCCACTAATGAACAGGCTCCAACTTACTGTCATCACTGTTCTACACAATTTTTATGAAACCCCCTCACTCAAGGCACTGTCTGATAGACTCATGATCAGCAACAGGACATCCAAAAGTTTTCCAGTGCCACCTGGTGATGGGAATTTCAAAAATTTCATGGTATTTATCAAGCCATTTTTCGAGGATAAAGTTGGAGGCTCTGTGGGTTTCAATTCATTCAGGAAGCATTAAATGTTGAAGAAGCTCATATCAATGAAAGATCTTGAGAACACTCACAGGCAAGGCTTCCCAAAGAGTGGCCAAAAGGTCACATGAAGTCAGGCCCATTGAGGTATACACTGTGAGGTCCATATGTGTTTTGACTCTCAACTGTGGCTTTAAAGAATTTCAGAATAAAATCATGTGATATCCAGGCTGAGATTCCCAGTGCTGTGGGCAAAGCCACCATGCACCTAGATCTCCCTGCACCACAATTAATACCTGAGATGTTGGTTGCATGGCCTAGTAAAATCCAAACACAATTCATCACAATACTTCTCTTATGTCACTTCCAGAATTCAGTCTCTAAGGGGAATCATACCAGAGTTCAAGCCCAGGTGGACCCAGTCATCTGTTCCAAGCGCCAAACAAATTACCACAATTCACAACAAAATGCTCCCAAATGCCCCTTATCTTATTTCATGTAGACACTCATCATAACATCTGGATGGAGGTTTCCATGAGGGGCACAGCACAAGACAGTGTCCAAAATAACCTTTCTTGCCCCTCATTTGCCTAAAGTCAGTGTGGCCTGGAAATCCTGACTGTGAACCAGGAGTGATCAAATACGCCTGCCGTTAATACTCCTTGGCTTCTCCAATTTGATGCTTACTGACTGTGGGGTTTAGATTCTTTATGTAAACTGGATTCATGAGAAAACCCAAGCACCTATGGGCTAAACTCTGCAGGGCTTTAAAGAACTCATTTGACCCAAAGGATCCCTATTTTCACTTGATGGATGTCAGGAATCTTAGAGAAGAAGGTGAGAGTCTTCATCCACAATAACTGCTCTTTTGGCCATTTTGGTTTTGGATGCACCCATGGGATCTTTCTTTAGATCCATCAGGTGCTGAAAATCTAAGCCACAGCCTCACACAGGGCCAAGAGGCTGATTCAGACACATCCCTTTCCAAAGCAATTATGCAAAGAGCAAAACACACACAGACATTATAAAGTGGCAATATACATGCTAATTGAAATTCATGATGAAATATATATCATCCACAGATCCAAAAATATTAATTTTACTGAACATGGATTTATGAATAATGTTGTTCAACTAGAAAGGTTACCCTTAGGTTGAATTTTAAGATCCAATAGCGGTTAGGAGGAGTGATCTCTTGTCATAATTTGTATCTGCCATGTCAGCCACCTCACAAGAATGTATATGTGATACCAGGTAGGATTCTATATGTTTATATAAAAATACATGTGATGAATAGGCTACAGAGAAAGGGATAGAGGAATTCACATATTTATTAACTTAAAAAACACAAGGAGAACTATTTCAATTAAAAATTAACTAGATTTATAACACCTACCCTACATAATGCAAAAGGCAAGTCAAACTATACACCATGCCTCTTCTGAACTGCTTGTATTTCTATTGTGTTTGTATGCACTGTGGGTTTCAAGAACCATTAAATGTTGAGGAAGCTCATTTGAATGAAACTCTGGAGAACTCTCATAGGCAAGGCTTCCCAAAGAGTGACCAAAAGGTTAGATATAGCCAGGCCCATTGAGGTCTACAATGTGAGGTCCATGTGTGTTTTGACTCTCAACTATGGCTACCAAGTCTTTAAGAATAAAATCATGGGATATCTTGGCTGAAATTCTCAGTGCTCTGTGGAAATCCACCCTCGGCCTTGATCTTAGTTTTCAAGGGCGACTCTCATGCTTGGCCTCCTAAAATATCACCACAATTCATGGCAATACTTCTCTGAGTTCAGTTCCAGAAGTCAGTCTCTAAGGGGAATCACACAAGAATTCAATCCCAGGTGGACCCACTCATCTCTTCCAACCGTCACACAAATGACCACAATTAATACCAAAACACTCTCACATGGCCCTCCTCTTCTTCTATAAAGGCACTCATCATAACATCTGGCTGGAGGTTTCCATGAGGGGCACAGCCCAAGACAGTGTCCCAAATAAGCTCCCTTGCCACTCATTTGCCTAAATTCATGGTGGCTTGGACACCCTTCTTGTGCACCAGGAGTGATCTGAAAGGGTAAAATAAATTGAAATTAAAGTGTAAAAGTTGAAGTGTAAAAGACTGGGTTTTGTAAAGTTTCTAAGCTGCAAGGCCTGAGTTAAAATGTAAAGGACCAGGTATTGTTAAGTTCCTATGCTACATGCAAAACCTGAAATTCCTGTAGCTTGTAGTACAATTCCCGACTGCCCAGTAAATATTCCCCCTGACCGCCTGGTTATTTAATAACCTAGGACCCTGTGTGGCCTGGCACATAGGCATTGCAAGGCCTAAAGCAATCTGTTTGAATGTGTACCTCGCTTTAGAACTGACCTATCACTCCTGCCTCACCTGTTCCTGCCAATGAATGAACTAATCATGTTTAGGAATTGTTGTTTGATTTTTCTGCGGTGTATGTTGATTTCTTAAAGGAGACTGTGATATATGTAAAGTCCCGCCCTCCCCAAAAAGTGTACTTAAGCACTGCTCAACCCCTGCTCGGGGCTCTGGGCTGCTCTCCCTTCTTGAGTGAGCACGTAGCCCCAGCATGCTGGATTGGATCCTCAATGAACGCCTTTTTCTGTTGCATGAGCCGCGGTCTCTTGGTGGTCTCTTCCTCCGACGTTCACCGGATCCTTACATTTGGTGCGTTGGCCGGGAATCACGCAGCATAGGACAAGGACACCCCAACAGACCCATCTGGGGGTAAGTAAGGCGCTTCTTTCCATTTTTCCTTGCGATCGCTCAGAGCTTTTTGTTCAGGTTCCGTTTTTCCGTTTTTGGTTTGGGTTGGCAGAGTGGCTGCCAGCGGAGAACGTAAGTTCCCCCTGTCAGTGGTGGACAAACGTGTCCTAAAGCCACAGACCACGTCCTTGCAAGGGATGCCTTGGAGGACTCAGGGAGTGATGGATGTGCCCTCATTAGGTGAGGAGGGACGGATGAGCCCACATTAGGTGACTCTGCTCCCAACCCATCATATCTTGCTGGCTACTTTTTTCTCTCAGGTTGAATTCACTGTCTGGCTTTGTGGTCTAACCCATCAGGTTTTGCCAGTTACTAGGTTCTAATCTTTACTTCTGAACTCGTGTTAATTGTTACCTGTGTGTACATGTTTGTGTCACGTTTGTATTGTCCTTGTCTCTGTTTGAGAAACTCTCATTATGGGACAAAGCCATTCCATACCTCTGTCCTTGAAGCCTTTCCTGGTCCCTGCCTCCAATCCGACACCGTCACCCAGGATCCTATCACTCAAACCTTCTACTCCTTCCCCTCTTCCCTCCATTCTCCCTGAGTCATAAGATTGTATATCTTGGGATTGTGAACAAACGGGAGCTGCATGATGGTCTTTGTGTGTCTTTTTATCTGTGTTTCTGTTAAATGTGATGGCATTGTTTGGACCGATGCAGAGTCCCGAGTTCCAACCTGCCTTACATATGTGGAAGTTACTTTAGCTAAATTTTAAACTAATGCTTCTCCTGTGAGGGACCAAAAGTCAATAGAACCGCCAGTTTTTCTGTTCTCACCTTTTGCACCTCTCTTAGCTGTGTTTTAAAGAACTTTGATAAACTTTACTCCCCTTTGTTAAGCAAGATTACGGAAGCAGTGATTTCTTTTCTTCCCGTAGTTGGCTTGAGCATGCCCACTGCAGAGGGAAATGTCTGGGGTCAAAGAACTTTGATATCTCGCTTAAAATTTTCTCAAAACCCTGTACTCATTATTAAATTGGCATTAATTGGCTTTGGGATGGGAACCAAGCCTTCAGTCATAAATTTTGACACCCCAGAGGGGACTTTAAATAAACCCCACTCTGCCCTCTTGGGAAAGCCTAGCACTCAAAACAACTGCAAGCAGAGGATGAAATTTTTGGGAGCTGACTACTGCAAAGTTGGGAGACATAGAATATGCCTGGTGCCTGGGGTCAAAGCAAACCAGAGGAACTAATCCTGTAAGTAAATGGTGAGGCTAAGGGACTCCCAGCAGCTGACAGAGCCATTTTGCTGTGGGGAACTCCTTTATTCCTTACTTGCACTTTAAGGATTTCTCCACCTCTGTTTACTTAACAAAAGGGACAATGAATGCATTAATATGTTGATATTATAGATTGTTTCTTGGGGATGATCTAGGGTGAATGTGTATCTAAAAATGATTTTTTTTTATTTTAACCATCTCGTATCTAAATGGGTTTCTAAAGCATTGCACTATGTTACAGTTAAAAGTTGGGTTTAAACAATTGTTTAGTTTGATTTCAGGTAGTTCATGCTAGGAAACTTAAATACTTAGGATAAAAAATAATTAAAGAGTTTTAATTTTGAACTAGGCAGCCTGAAAAAATTTCACTAGATATACCAGTGCATTAACTTGGGAAGAGATAATAAATTATGATATGGTACCTATTCCCATCAGTGTGTAAGATTTTAAAAAATGGTACTAAATTAAAACGTTGGTCTGGCTTATTGAAATGACATTAATTAGCAACAGTCTTGGAAATTTTTAAAGCTTAATTTCGGATACACATGGTAGTGTGTGGTTCTTTTTAAAAAATTTTCAGCCAATTTCATGTAACTTAATACTATTAGAAACTTCATAACAAAGAAAGGGGCTTAACGATCCTATAGAAACTTCTTCTGATGGTGGCTTTAATATTATCAAAAAATGATCCTATTTTCAGTTTTGTGTGAGCAAGTTTTTCTAGTGTAGAAAAATCTAAAGATATAAAATTTTGAGAATTACATCTTAAACTTGCATCAAAATTTTCAACATCCAAACCTAGAAATTATGACTTATAGCTAAAATGCCTTAGGCCTGAGGTTTCTGCTACGAATTCCAGTCTTTTCAGTTTTCCAGACCTCAGCCAGGACTTAAGTTGATATGCAAATAAAAGAAGCCTGCAGCACTCAGCAGGAGACAGATAAAAAAGAGTAAATGTGTCTTTTTACCTGAACTCAAACTAGACCTAACCAAAAAATTATATTATACGGTATTTACTAATTACTGGCCAGTCATCTTTTTTAGGACTCTTGCTTTTCTTAGATTCTGTATTTTTTTTTTGAGCTCATGATCTTGATTCTGCTGATGGGTTAATGTTTTCTGATCAGTTCTATTTTTGATCGACTCTGGAGTTTTTAGCATTTCAATGGAGATTTCACCTGAAAAAGCTACAAGGCTTTTACTATTGTGTTATGTGTTACATTTGTGTTACGTGTTGTATGTTGGTATGTCTGTATGTGTGTATGTTCATATATCATGCAGTGATATGACAATTGACAGATGAGGAGCACTCATGAAAAATTTAGAATGTATCCAAATGTCTTTGATTCACGTGATTCATATGTTTTAATTCAAATTGGGTAAACAGATAAAAATAAAGATGTCTTTAAAATTAGGCCTATAAGTTTTCTAGGTTTTCAAAAAGGCCCTAATAAAATGTAGATGTCTATAAAATAATCTGCCTAAATTCAGAAATTTACAAGTATTGTATTGAAATGTGAACAGAAAGAGGTTAGTAGATGAAAAAGAGAAACTAAAAGTTCCAGATATAGATCTAATAGAGGAAAAATGTGTTTCTGGATAAGAGAGTCTATATGATTAAGTAATTAAAAGGGTTTAAGTAAATAATAAAAAAAGGTTTGTGTAACTTGGTTATATGTGTAAGTTTTGAGCAAGTAATCTTAAAAAAATAAACAGCTGGTAAAACAAGTACTGTTTTTATAAAATTGTGCCATGTTATTTCTTTAAAATCTAAACTTGTTTAATACAAAAACATCAATGTAATTGTGGTGTTAATGTGTTCATATCTTCCAGGTATACAAGTCTGTATGGTACAAGCTTCCAAAGACCATTGTATCAAGCTGGTGTTCTAAGGTTGTATGGTAATTCTAGGCTTAAAAGAAAAACATGTTGGAGATTTATGTATATCATTTGTGTTCTATAATTGGACTTGTTATCAATAAGATATGTACAGTTCCATGTTACTTTTTACACTGAGATACAATCTAAAAGTATTTTTAACTTAATGAGAGCCAAATCTGTGAAGGTTTTATTGTAAACACAAAGGTAATGCCCATTCATTTCCATGTGAAAACTGTTTTCTTCAGGCTTCACAAAGGGGTGGCCTGAGACAAAGACTTTCCTGATATTCAGGGCAACATAACAATAGGTAATCAAAAGGCCCAAAGCAGGGTTTCTCCACTGAGACTTTACTGGCTACACTGATATCTGAGTTTTCTGAGATGCTTGCCATTCCCTTCAGCTATCCAGTACATGGCCATGTCACAGATCTTGGAAGTGGTTCATATATAGGACACAAAATCATGAGCCTATTCTGGAGAGTGGCCAGAATTCAGGAAGAAAACAGGAACGTAGGAAGATAGTTGGTGTTGCCCATTGATAAGGCAAGCCACACTCCATTTATAAATTGTGCCGGATGAATGCTGGGAAGTTTTCTCCTTGAGAGGATACACCCATTGAGGCATTCTCTTTTCTAATGTCTTCAACCACGGACACAGTGGGATACACAGACCTAAAAACACTCGCCTTGTCAAAGGACTAACTAGAAACACTCCACTCCAAACCAAACACACCCCCTTTCCTAACTATTCTCAGAACAAAAGAAAAAACCACAAACCCATACCCACAACCACAAAGGCACCTCCTTCCCCCAAGTAGGTCTGGAACTATCCAGAGTGTCCTCTGACCGGAGAGCCATACTATGTTCCCCAGAAATGGTCTGTCCTGTCTCAGATCTGGGCTCCTTGGTCAACTCTGTGAAGTTTTCAGGAGCCAGCAGTGAGCCTCTACCTGTTTTCTCTGGAAGGGCCCCTCTTCAGAATTTTTCTGGAATTTGGCCATTCTCACATAAGTAGGTACCACAAAAGACTGACTCTGTCCTCGGAAAATCCAAACAAGTGAGAACACTGGAACTGGTGCTGGGACTGGGTCTTGGTGCCTGGCTTCCTGGAACCCAAATTTGGAGAGTTCCATCAACAAGGATGTGAGGTGAGGTCACTTCCTTTAGTAACTGAATGAGGTCACTGCCTTGGCAACCAATTTGTCCTAACATTTGCTTCCTAAGGTCTCATAACATGGAGGATGTCCCTACTACCTGTGACACTTTCACAAGTTAGAATAGTATAGAAACCATAGTCACCTGGGAACAGCTCTCCACAAAGGCCTAGTTTGGTTCATCTCCTCTACCTTAAGAAGAGAGAATCTGATTCAGACACAACCCTTCATCCTGACCAGGTTGTTTGCCATGGAAGATGCCTTTTGCTCTATCATGTCCTTCATAGCTGCCTACGTCTTCTCCAGGGATCATTTCTGCATGGAACTTTGAAGTTTTCAGCAGGTGGAAGATCCCCTGCATTCCTGTATTGTAAGACCAAATCTTTCCCTGCTTTTCTGAACACTTAGATTGAGGGAACAGTATATGGTTAGGGTTAATAATATGTTCAATTAAAACCAAAATACTCCCACATGGCCCTCATTTTCTTCCATGTAGACATTCATCATAACCTCTGGCTGGAGGTTTCCATAAGGGGCGAAGCCCAAGACAGTGTCCAAAATAAGTTCCCTTTCCCCTCATTTTCCTAAAGTCAGGGTTTCCTGGACACCCTTCCTGTAAACCAGGATTGATCAAATAGGCCTGCCAGTAATACTGCTCTGTTTCTTCATTTTGAAGCCTACTGACTGTGAGGTATATATTCTTTATGTGATTTGGAGTCATGTGAGAACCCAAGCACTGCAGGGCTTTGAAGAACTCATTTGTCTCAAAGGATCCCTCTACTTACTTGATGGAGGTCAGGAACCTAACAGAGGAAGCAAGAGACTTCATCCACAATGACTGATCTTTTTGCCATTTTGGTTTTGGATGCACACATGGGATCTTTCTTTAGATCCATCAGGTGCTGAAAATCAAAGCCACAGCCTCTCTCAGAGCCGAAAGGATGATTCAGACACATCCCTTTCCAAAGCAATTAAGCAAAGAGCCACAGGTGATGCTCATTCATTTCCAATTGAAAGCAGTTTTTTTCAGGCTTCACAAACTGGTGGCCTGAGGAAAAGACCTTCCTGACATTCAGGTCAACAGAACAGTAGGTTAGCAAAAGGCACAAAGCAGGGTTTCTCTACTGAGACTTTACTGGTCACACTGATATCCGAGTTTTCTGAGATGCTCCCAATTCCCTTTATCTATCCAGTACATGGCCATGTCACAGAACTCGACAGAGGTCCATATCTTGGACAAAAACACATGAGCCTATTCTGGAGAGTGGCCAGAATTCAGGAAGAAAACAGGAACTAAGGAAAGAAGTAGGTGTTGCCCATATAAGGCAAGCCACAGTCCATTCATAAATTGGGCAGGATGTGTGCTGAGATGCTTTCTACTAGACAGGACACATCCATTGATGCATTCACTTTTCTAATATCTACAACCACGGAAAAAGTGGGAAACACAAACATAGAAACACTCGCCATGTCAAATGACTTACCAAAAACAGTCCACTCCAAACCAAACATACTGCCTTTCCTACCTATTCTCAGAACATGATACAAAACTACAAATTCACACCCACACCCACAAAGGCACCTCCATTACCCAAGTAGGTCTGTGACTATCCAGAGTGTCCTCAGACTGGTGGGCCTTACTCTGCTCCCTCGAAATCGACTTTCCTGTCTCAGATCAGGTCTCCTTTACCAACTCTGTAAAGTTGTCAGCATCAATCAGTGAGTCACTACCTGCTTTCTCAGGAAAGGCCCCTCTTCAGAGCTTTCCTGGCATTTAGCCATCCACACATCAGTATGTACCAAGAAAGACCGACTCTGCCCTTGGTAAATCCAAACAAGTGAACCCACTGGGACTGGGACTGGGACTGGCTCTGAGTGCCTGGCTTCCTGGATCCCAAGTTCAGAGAGTTCCATCACCAAGGAAGTGAGGTAGGTCACTTCCTTCAGGAACTGAATGAGGTCACTATCTTGGCAACCACTTTATCCTAACATTTGCTTCCAAGGGTCCCATGAGAGAGAGGCTTCCCCTACTTCCTGTGTCACATTCACAAGATAGAATGGTATATCAACCATAGGCACATGTTAACAGCTCTCCACACAGACCTGGTTTGGTCCATCTTCTCTACATTAAGAAGAGAGAGGCTTATTCAGACACATCGCTTCATCCTGACCAGGTATTTTACCAAGGAAGATATCTGTTGCTCTCTCAGGTTCTTCATAGCTGCCTACATCTTCTCCAGGGTTTATTTCTGCATGGAACTTGAGGTTCTCAACAGGTGGAAGATCCCCTATCTACCTGTATTATAACACCAACTCTGTCCCTGCTCTTCATAAAGTTAAATTGAGGGAACAGTGCATGGTTAGGTTTAATAGCATGTTCGATTTGGGTTAGGAATCATTCTGTGAGATGAATAATGGTATTGGGAACCTCCGATATTACAAGCATATATAGGTGTAATATAAGTATGAAAACAGAAATCTAGGAAAGATTTCAAACCCAGATGAACATTGGGCCCTTGATTGGGATACTTAGCTTTGAATAATTTCCGCAAAGTTGTGTCAGATAAATCGATATACAATGGTATAGGACCTTGTACCTTGGATGACTGAATGAGGAAGAGATCGTCCAGACAAAAAGAGATAGTTCGAAAAGTTATTTAGATATAGGGTTTTGGTTAGAGAGTGAATGTAAATGTCAGCATATGTGAAGAGTCAGTCACAGTGATGAACTGGGGAAAATGTTTAGGAAAGCAGATATCAATAGAGACATTAGGAAATCAGGGAAAGTACAAAGTGAGTGATAGGATAAGATGTTTTTAACATGGTTGAGTTTGAATATATAATCTTAGGAAGAAACAAATATGTAGTCACCAATAGGAATGATATTTGAGATCATTAGTTAATCAGGACATGGATGTTGTTAGTAATACATGCTCACATTAAATTTAGGCTTTGGTACAATCATAAGGGTGTCCTTTGCATTTTTTGTCAGGAATATTACTGTGTTGAAATGTAAATGTATATCAGGTGACTACAGTATTTCTTCAACTATTTCTGAAAGCAACATTTTAAGACTGATAAGTTAGTATTGGGGACACAAGTACGTGTACCCTGTGCCTATGATTATAAAGATGATGCCTTAATAGACCATACTGTAAATAAATAATATAACTGGATCAAACTTTAAATAATTGATTGAATTGATATCTGAAAATATATAGGAAATCTTATATTGATATACATAAGTTCATTCTAACCAGTTATACATCTAATGGTAATTTTAGCATTATGGTTTATGATGAAGAGTGTGGGAGTTTTGCTTCAAAAAATGATTATGGAAATCGAAAATAATATGTTTGGAAATAATCTCATGCAAAGAACAGTCAAGAAACATGGAGGAATACATATGTTCTGAAGCAGCAAGTAATTGCAAGTGAACCAAATGCGTACAGATTTGTGAACTTGTGGATGAAAAGTATTATCCTATGATGTCCATAAACTGAAGAAATTGTAATGTACCAGTGTTGAATAAAAATGAACTTCAAAATACACATCATGTCCCATAGGATTTTACTTGCATTGATGTTAAACTGGGTCAGTTACTGTACAAATATTAGGATTTGTAAGCACCATTCACCAAATTTAGTTTTCAGTACTGGGAAATAAATATGTATTTCATGTGGATGAATATTTCTGAGAATAATCTTATGAAAATTTGATTATAAATCCACATATAGGAACATGAGTTAAATTAATGAGTGTATAATAAGACACATATATTTCATATTTTGAATAATCTGGAGAAAAAAAATATATATATATAGATACAAACACAGACATTAAAATGTAGTAATATGTATGCCAGTCAAAATTCATTATGAAATATATATCATCCTCATATCCAAAAATATTCTTTTTACTGAGCATGGATTTATGTATAATGCTGTTCATCTAGGAAATTCACCAATATGTTGAATTTTCAGTTCCATCAGTATTTAGGGGCAGTGATCTCTTCTCACAATCTGTATCATCCTAAAACAGCATGCTCACAAGAATGTACGTGTGATACCAGGTAGGATACTAAACATGCATAATAAATTTCATGAGATGAATAGGCTACAGAGAAAGGGAGACAGAAATGTACATATGTGTTAACTTTAAAAACTCATGGAGAAGTATTACAATAAAAAGTTGACTAGATTTATAACACATACACTTGATAAAGCAGAACGCAAGTCCTAGTATACACCATGCCTCCTATGTACGGCCTGTATTTCTATTCTGTTAGGTTTCTTTTTCTACATCATATTAAGATTAGTAGTCAGAGTCTAGTAGGGTATGGGTTAGTGACAGGGATTCAGTATTTCTAATGGAAAATAGGAAAATGAATCTAATGTGTATGCAAATATTTGCTAGACAAAAATCTTCCCACTGTCCTCCAAAACAATGCCTTGATATTTCCTTCGCCACAAGTAATACACAATTAGTGGAGAAGAGTTTGAAAATCTGTGAATATATATCTGGAAAAGAAAATGCTCAGGAGTTCACAACCTTGGAGGTGGTAGAGGAATTTCCAAAAGTAAGGTACAGGGTAAACACTCCACAAACATGGAACTCTGGTGGCCTAATGAGTTTTTGAGAAACTGCCTCTGAGTTTGGGCCCTTGAAAAATTTGTTGTTGTCAGGAGCTTTAGCTTCCTTTGTATTGAGACCATCAAACCTGGGTCGGCATCTATGTGACCTGGATGACATGGTTCCTTATATGCTATTGAACATGAGGAAGAAGTTCTGAATTTTCCCTTTGTTAGTAAACTGAGGACACTGGGGTCTAAGTGTCTAACCATGTGATCTGTGAAGCCATTTGGTCATACTCCACTTTTCGTGGTGTTTCTTACTGCTGCACTGGGAGTTTGGTATTGGCTTCACGTAATACAAGGAGAAAAACTGGGACACAGTGCTAGAGGGAGTACTCTCACGTGTAGTGGGTGAGGGTCTGCAGGAGAATGCACCAACCAGGCTTCTATCCCAAAAAGCTTGCACCCATGTCCATAGCAACCTGATTCTGAACATTGCCCTGAAACCTCTCCATATAACAAGGTCCCTTTACTTGTAATGTTCTGCTGGCTGCAACATGTCAGTCACAAGTCATTCGGAAACCAATGGCAGAACCACGTGTCCCGAAGACAGATGTTTTATCATACACCTGCCCACCACTGCTCTGGGCCCACTAATCAGCAGGCTCCAACTTTCTGGCACCTCTGTTCTCACCATTTTCATGAAACCCAGTCAATCAATGCAATGTCTGGTACACTCATGATCAGCAACAGATATCCAAAGGTTCTCCAGTGCCATCTGTTCATGGACATTTAAAAAATTCATGGTATTTATCTAGCCAATTTTCAAGGATGAAGTTGGAGGCACTGTGGCTTTCAATTTATTCAGGAACCATGAAATGGTGAGGAAGCTTATTTCAATTAAAGCTCGGGAGAACTCTCAGAGGCAAGGTTTCCCAAAGAGTGGCCAAAAGGTCACATTAAGCCATGCCCATTGAGGTCTACAATTGAGGTCCATGTGTGTTTTGACTCTCAACAATGGCTGCCACGTCTTTCTGAATAAAGTCATGTGATATCCTGCCTGAGATTCCCAGTGCTCTTTGGAAAGCTATACTGAGCCTAGATCTCAGTCTCCAAGGGCAACTCTCATGTGTGGCCTCCTAAAATCCCAACACAATTCATGTCAATACTTCTCTGAGTTCATTTCAGTCTCTAAGGGGAATCACTCGAGAGTTGAAGTCCATGCGGACCCAGTCATCTCTTCCAACCACCACACAAATGACCACAATTAAACCAAAACACTCCCACATGGCCCTCATCTTCTTCAATATAAACTCTCAACATAACCTCTTGCTGGAGGTTTCCATGAGGGGCGCAGCCTAAGGAAGTGTCCAAAATAACCTCACTTGCCCCTTATTTGCCTAAACTCAGTGTGGCCTGGAAACCCTTCCTGTGAACCAGATGTGATCAAATAGGCCTGCCATTAATACTGCTCTACTTCTCCAATTTGAGGCCTACTCTCTGTGGGGCATAGATTCTTTATGTGAATTGGGGTCATGAGAAAATCAAGCACCTATGGGCTACCCTCTGCAGGGCTTTGAAGAACCCATTTCAGTGAGTCGAGGAATTGGACCAAATGTTCTTTAGATATAGGGTTTTTGTTAAAGAGTGAAAGTAAATGTCAGCATATTTGAAGAGTCAGTCACAGTGATGAACTGGGGAAAATGTGTAGGAAATCAGATATCAATAGAGACATTAGGAAATCAGGCAAAGTACAAAGTGAGTGATAGGATAAGACATTTTTAACAGGGTTCAGATTCAATATTTAATCTTAGGAAAAAACAAATATGTAGTCACCAATAGGAATGATATTTGAGATCATTAGTTAATCAGGACTTGGATGTTGTTAGTAATACATGCTCACTTTCAATATAGGCTTTGGTACAATCATAAGTGTGTCCGTTGCATTTTGTGTCAGGAATATTACTGTGATAAAATGTGTATGTATATCAGGTGACTAGAGTATTTCTTCCACCAATTCTTAAAGCAATATTTTAAAGACTTATAAATTAGTATTGGGGATACAAATAGGTATACCGTCGGTCTATGAATATAGAGATGATGCCTTAATAGACCATACTGTGAATAAATAATATAACTGGTTCAAACTTTAAATAATGGATTGAATTGATATCTGAAAATATATAGGAAATTTTATATTGATATACATAAATTCATTCTAACCAGTTATACATCTAATGGTAATATTAGCATTATGGTTTATCATGAAGAGTGTCTGAGTATTGCTTCAAAAATGATTATGGAAATCAAAAATAATGTGTTTGGAAAGAATCTTATGAAAAGAACAGTCAAGAAACATGGAGGAATACATGTGTTCTGAAGTAGGAAGTGATTGAAAGTGAACCAAATGCCTATAAATTTGTGAAATTGTGGATGAAAGGATATATCCTATAATGTCCATAAACTGCAGAAATAGTAATATATCAGTGTGGAATAAAAATGAACTTCAAAATACACATCATGGTCCCATAGGTGTCTACTTGCATTGATGTGAAACTGGGTCAGTCACTGTGGAAATATTACGATTTGTATGCACCATTCACTGAATTTAGTTTTCAGTACTAGGAAATAAATATGTATTTAAGGTGGATGAATATTTCTAAGAAATATTTTGTAAAAATTTGATTATAAATCCACATACACACACATGAGTGAATTTAGAAAGTGTATAATAAGACACATATATTTCATATTTTGGAAAATCTAAAGAGTAGATATCTATATCTATATAGATAGATAGATAGATAGATAGATAGATAGATAATTAGATACTCACATACACAGACATTAAAATGTAGCAATATATATGCCATTCGAAAATCATAATAAAATGGATATCATCCACGTATCCAAAAATATTCATTTTACTGAACATTTATTTATGCATAATACTGTTCATCTAGGAAATTCACCCATAGGTAGAATTTCCAGTTCCATCAGTATTTAGAGGGAGCGATCTCTTCTCACAATTTGTATCTTCCAAAATAAGCAAGCTCACAAGAATGTACATGTGATACCAGGTAGAATTCTAAAGATGCATTAAAAATACATGTGATGAATAGGCTACAGAGAAAGTGAGACAGAAATTTACATATGTGTTAATTTTAAAAACTCTTGGAGAAGTATTACAATGAAAAGTTGACTAGATTTATAACACATACCATTGATAAAGCCGAAGGCAAGTCCAAGTATACACCATGACTCCTATGAAAGGCCTGTATTTCTATTCTGTTAAGTTTCTTTTTCTCCATCATATTTTGATTAGTAGTCAGAGTCTAGTAGGGTATGGGGTAGGTTCAGGGATTCAGTATTTCAAATGGAAAATAGGAAAATGAATCTAATGTGTATGCAAATATGTGCTACACAAAAATCTTCCCACTCTCATCCAGAACAATGCTTTGACATTACCTTCGCCCCAAATAAGACACAATTAGTGGAGAAAAGTTAGAAAATCTGTGAATACATATGTGGAAAGGAAAATGCTCAGGAGTTCACAAACTTGTAGGAGGTAGAACGGGTTACAAAAAGAGAGAGGGTAAACACTCCACAAACATGGAGCTCTGCTAGCCTTTTTGAGAAACTGCCTCTGAGGTTGGGCAGTTAAAATATATGTTGTTGTCAGGAGCTTTAGATTCCTTTGTAGTGAGACCATCAATTCTGGGTCTCCATCTATGTGACCTGGATGACATGGTTTTTTTATTTTCTAGTGAACATGAGGCAGCAGTGCTGAATTCTCTCTTTGTAGGTAAACTTTGGCCACTGGGGTCTAAGTATCTAACTGTGTTGTCTGAAAAGCCATTTGGACATTATCCACTTTCGTGGTGTTTTTTACTGCTGCACTGTGAGTTTGGTATTGGCTTCACGAAATACAAGGAGTTCTACTGGGACTCAGTGCTGGAGGATGTACTCTCACGTGTGGTGGGTTACTAAAATGCACCAGTGGGGATTCAATCCCACATAGCTTTTCAACTTGACAATAGCAACCTGATTCTGGACATTGGCAGGAATCCTCTCCATATAATAAGATGCCTTTACATACAGTCTGCTGGCTGTACCATGTCAGTCACAAGTGATTTCTAAGCGAATGGCAGATCCACGTGGCCCCACCAGAAATGTTTTTTTCACACACCTACACTCCACTGCTCTAGGCCCACTAGTCTGCAGGCTCCAACTTTCTGGCATCTATGTTCTACACTTTTTCCATGAAACCCAGTCAATCAAGGCACTGTCTGGTACAATCATGATCAGCAACAGGACATCCAGAGGTTCTCCAGTGCAACCTGGTCATGATAATTTCAAAAAATTCATGGTATTTATCTAGATATTTTTCAATAATGAAGTTGGAGGCACTGTGGGATTCAATTTATACAGGAACCATTAAAAGGTGAGGAATCTCATTTCAATGAAAGGTCTGGAGAACTCTAACAGGCAAGGCTTCCCAAAGAGTGGGCAAAAGGTCACATGAAGCCAGGCCCATTGAGGTCTACAATGTGAATTCCATGTGTGTTTTGACACTCAACTATGGCTGACAATCTTTCAAAATAAAATCTTGTGATATCCTGGCTGAGATTCCCAGTGCTCTGTGGAAAGTCACCCTGGGCCTAGATCTCAGTTTCCAATGGCGAATCTCATGCGTGGCCTCCAAAAATCCCAACACAATTCATGGCAATACTTCTCTGAGCTCAGTTCCACAACTCAGTCTCTAAGGGGAATCACAACAGAGTTCAAGCCCAGGTGGACCCAGGCATCTCTTCCAATTGCCACACAAATGACGACAATTAAAACCAAAACACTCCCACAGGGCCCTCTTCTTCTTTTATATAGACACTAATCATAACCTCTCGCTGGAGGTTTCCATGAGGGGCACAGCCCAAGACAGTGTCAAAAATAATCTCACTTGCCCCTCATTTGCCTAAAGTCAGGGTGGCCTGGACAACATTCCTGTGAAACAGAAGTGATCATATAGGACTGCTGTTAATACTGCTCCACTTCTCAAATTTGAGGCCTACTGACTGTGGGGTATAGATTCTTTGTGTGAATTGGAGTCATGAGAAAACGCAAGCACCTATTGTCCAGCCTCTGCAGGGCTTTGAAGAACTCATTTGACACAAATGATCCCTATTCTCACTTGATGGAGGTCATTAATATTACAGAGGAAGGCGAGAGGCTTCATGTACAATGACTGATCTTTTTTTCCATTTTGGTTTTGGATGCCCACATGGGATCTTTCTCTAGATACATCAGGTGCTGAAAATCTAAACCACAGGCTCACACAGGGCCAAGAGGCTGATTCAGACAAATCCCTTTCCAAAGCAATGAAGTAAAAAGCCACAGGTGATTCCCATTCATTTCCATTTGAAAACTCTTTTCTTCAGGCTTCACTAAGGTTTGGCCTGAGGCAAAGACCTTTCTGACATTCAGAGCAACAGAACAATAGGTAATCAAAAGCCCCCAAGCAGGGTTTCTCCTAGGAGACTTTCCTGGTTACTCTGATATGTGAGTTTTCTGAGATGCTCGCCATTCCCTTCAGCTATCCAGTACATGGCTATGTCACAGAGCTTGGAGGTGGTACATATCTTGTACAAAAATACATGATACTAATCTTTAGAGTGGCCAGAAATCAGGAAAAAAATGAGAACATAGGTAGATAGCAGGTGTTGCCCA
Source organism: Callospermophilus lateralis (assembly GCF_048772815.1). NCBI lineage: Eukaryota > Metazoa > Chordata > Mammalia > Rodentia > Sciuridae > Callospermophilus > Callospermophilus lateralis. The sequence continues at coordinate 113,148 of NW_027512555.1, forward strand.
TGGATAAGGCAAGCCTCAGTCCATTCATTATTGGGAAGGATGCATACTGGGAAGTTTTCTACTAGACAAGACACACCCAATGAGCTATTTTCTTTTCTAATATCTACAAAGAAAAACACAGTGGGATACACAGACACAGAAACAGTCTCCTTGTCAAATGACTTACTAGAAACAGTCCACTCCATACCAAACAAACCTCCTTTTTCACCTATTCTCAGATCATGAGAAAAAACCACAAACACAAACCAACACCCACAAATGCACCTCCTTCTTCCAAGTAGGTCTGTGACTATCTGGAGTGTCCTCTGACTGGTAGGACATACGATGTAACCCAGAAATGGCCTTTCTGTCTCAGATCTGGTCTCCTTCGTCAAATCTGTGAATTTATAAGGAGGCAGTGGTGAGCCAATTCCTATGCTCTCAGGAAAGACCCCTCTTCAGAGCTTTCTTGGTATTTGGCAACCCTTACATCAGTAGGTACCAAGAAAGACTGACTCTGTCCTTGGTAAATCCAAAGAAATGAGCCCACTGTGACTGCGACTGGGACTGGCTCAGGGTGTCTGGCTTCCTGGATCACAAAATTCAGAGACCTCCATCACCAAGGAAGTGAGGTGAGGTCACTACCTTCAGAAAATGAATGAGGTCACTGTCTTGGCCACCACTTTGTCCTAACAGTTTCTTCCTATTGTCTCCTGACATGGAGGCTGCCCTACTTCCTGTGATACTTTCACATGTTAGAATGGTATAGAAACCATAGTCACCTGGGAACAGCTCTCCACACAGGCCTGGTTTTGTCCATCTTCCCTACATTAAGAATAGAGAGGCTGACTCAGACACATCCTTTCATCCTGACCATGTTGTTTGCCATGGAATATGACTTTTGTTCTCTCAGGTCCTTCATAGCTGCCTGCATCTTCTCCAGGGATAATTTCTGCATGGATTTTGAGGTACTCAGCAGGTGGAAGATCTCCTAACTTCCTGTATTGTAATACCAACTTTGTCCCTGCTCTTCTGTAAAGTGAGATTGAGGAAATATTGTATGGTCAGGGTTAATAGCATGTTCGATTTGGGTTGGAAATCATTCTGCTGGATGAATAATTGTATTGGGAACCAGCGATATTTATAAGAATATAGAGGGAAAACATAAGTATGAAAACAGAAATCTAGGTAATATTTGAAGCCCAGAAGGATTTGGACCCTTGATTGTGATCCTTAGCTTGAGTTATGTTTTGCACCGAGGTCTCAGTTAAACTGATATACAATGGCATAAGACCCTGTACCTCAGATGATTAAATGTAGAAGAGAACATCCAGTCAAAAAGGGATTGTGTGTAGGATTAGGAAGATAGTCAGTAGGTTTAGGAGGAAGAGTGAGTCTAGGATTTGGACCAAATGTTCTTTAGCAATAGGGTTTTGGTTAGAGAGTGAATATAAATGACACCATATGTGAAGAGTCAGGCACAATGATGAACTGGGGAAAATATGTAGGAAAGCAGACATCAATAGAGACATTAGGAAATCTGGCAAAGTATAACATGATAGGATTAGAGATTTTCAACAGGGTTGAGGTTGAATACATAATATTAAGAAGAAACAAATTTGTAGTCACCAATAAGATTGACATTTGAGAGCATTAGGCAACCTGGACATGGATATATTTAGTATTCCATGTTCACATTCCATTGAGGCTTTGGTACAATCATAAGGGTGACCTTCGCATTTTGTGTCCAAAATATTACTGTGATAATATGTATATGAAGATCAGGTGACATGAGTATTTTTTCCACCATTTCTGGGGGAAATATTTTGAAAAGATATAAATTAGTACTGGGGATACTAATAGGCTTACCCTGTGTTGATGAATATAGAGATGATGCATTAATAGACCATAATGTGAATAAATTATATGACTGGTTCCAAATTTAAATAATGGATTGTATTTATATCTGAAAAAATAGAAGAAATCATTTATTGATATACATACATTCATTCCAACCACTTACATATCTAATGGTTATCTTAGGGTTACTGTTTATCATGAATAGTGAATGAGTTTTGCTTCAAAAATGATTATGGAATCGAAAATAATGTGTTTAGAAAGAAGTCTAGTGAAAAGACGAGTCAAGAAACATGGAGAAATATAAGTGTTCTGAAGAAGGAAGTGATTGAAAGTGAACCAAATGTTTATAAATTTGTGAATTTGTGAATGAAAGGATATATTTTATGATGTCTATAAACTGAAGAAATAATAACGTACCAGGTTTGAATAAAAATGAACTTTAATAAACACATCATTTCCAATAGGAATCTACTTGCATTGATGTTAAACTTGGTCAGTTACTGTAGAAATATTACGATTTGTAAGCACCCTTCCCTGAAGTTAGTTTTCAGTACTAGGAAACAAATATATATTTCAGTGGATGTATATTTCTGAGAATAAACTTGTTAAAAGTTGATAATAAATCCACATATATGAATATGAATGAATTCAGGCGGTCTATAAGAAGACACATATATTTCATATTTTGGTAAATCTGGAGAATATATATATATATATATATATATATATATATATATATATATATATAGACACACAAACACACACACATTATAATGTAGCAATATATATGCCAATTGAAATTCATCATGAAAAATAACTCATCCGCATATCCCAAAATATTCATTTTACTGAACAGTAATATATGTATAGTGTTGTTCATCTAGGAAGCTCACTCATGGGTTGAATTTTCTGTGAAAACAGCGTTTAGGAGGAGTGATCTCTTCTCACAATTTGTATCTGCCAAGTCAGCCACCTCACAAAACTGTACATGTGAAACCAGGTAGGATTCTATTTGTGCATATAAAAATACATTTGCTTAATAGGCTACAGAGAAAGGGAGACAGGAATTCACATATTTCTTAACTTTAAAAACACATGGAGAATTATTTCAACAAATAATTGACTAGATTTATAACTCCTACCTTATATCATGCAAAAGGTAAGTCCAACTATACACCATGCTTCCTCTGAAATGCTTGTATTTCTATTCTGTTTGGGTTATTTTTCTCCATTATATTAGGATTAGTAGTCAGAGTTTAGTAGGGTATGGGTTAGTGTCAGGGATTCAGTATTTCAAACAGAAAATTGTAAAATGAATCCAATGTTTATGCAAATATGTGCTAAACAAAATCTTCTCTCTCTCATCCAGAACAATGACTTGACATTACCTTCGCCCCAAGTAAGTCAGAATTAGAGGAGAAGAGTTAGAAAATCTGTGAATATATATTTAGAATGGAAAATGTTCAGGAGTTCACAACCTTGGAGTTGATAGAGCAGTTTCCAAAAGTAAGTGACATGGTAAACACTCCACAAACATGGAGATCTGCTGGCCTAAACACTTCTTGAGAAATTGCCTCTGAGCTTGGGCACTTGAAATATATGTTGTTTTCAGGAGCTTTAACTTCCGATGTAGTGAGACCATCAAAGCTAGGTCTGCATCTATGTGACCAGGAGGACATGGTTTCTTATTTTCCAATGAACATCAGGCAGCAGTGCTAAATTCTCTCTTTGTAGCTAAATTGTGGCCACTGGGGCTAAGTGTCTCCCCATGTGGACTGTGAAGCCATTTGGTCATCCTCGACTTTTCGTTTTGTTTCTTGCTGCTGCACTGGGAGTTTGTTATTTGCTTCACGATATACAAGGAGTTCAAGTGGGACACAGTGCTGGAGGGAGTTCTGTCACGTGTGGTGGGTCAGTGTCTGCATGAGAATGCACCAACTAGGCTTCTATCCCACAAAGCTTGCCCCTTGACCAAAGCAACCTGATTCTAAACATTGCCGTGAAAAATCTCCATATAACAAGATGCCTTTATATAGAAGGGTCTGCTGGCTGCACCGTGTCTGTCTCAAGGCATTTGAAAGTCAATGGCAGATCCACATGGCTCCACCAGAGATGTTTTATCACACACCTGCACACCACTGCTCTAGGCCCACTACTCAGCAGGCTCCAACTTACTGGCATCTCTGTTCTACACCATTTTCATGATACCTAGTCAATCAAGGCACTGTCTGGTATACTCATGATCAGCAACAGGACATCCAATGGTTCTCCAGTGCCACCTGGTCATGAGAATTTCTAAAATTTTATGGTATTTATCTAACTATTTTTCACAGATGAAGTTGTTGGTACTGTGGGTTTCAATTCATTCAGGATCCATTAAATGTTGAGGAAGCTCATTTTAATGAAGGATCTGGAGATCTCTCACAGGCAAGGCTTCCGAAAGAGTGGCCAAATTGTCACATGAAGCCAGGCCCATTGAGGTCTACAATGTGAGGTCATGTGTGTTTTGACTCTCAACGATGGCTGCCAAGTCTTTCAGAATAAAACCTGTGATATCCTAGCTGAGATTCCCAGTGCTCTCTGGAAAGCCTCCCTGGGCCTAGACCTCAGTTTCCAAGGCGACTCTCATGTGTGGCCTCCTGAAATCCCAACAACATTCATGGCAATACTTCTCTGAAGTTAGTTCCAAATCTCATTCTCTAAGGGGAATCACATCAGAGTTCAAGCCCAGGTGGACCCAGTCATCTCTTCCAACTACCACACAAATGACCACAATTAAAACCAAAACACTCCCACATGGTTCTCATCTTCTTCCATATAGACACACATCATAACCTGTGGATGGAGTTTTCCATGAGGGGCACAGCCAAACCAGTGCCCAAAATAAGCTCCCTTGCCCCTCATTTGCCTAACGTCAGGGTGGATTGGACATGCTTCCTGTGAACCAGGAGTGATCAAATAGGCCTGCCGTAAATGCTCCACTTCTCCACTTTGAGGCCTTCTTACTGTGGGTATTATATTCTTCTTTTTCTAAATTTTTTTGGAAATTTAATTGGAAAGTTAAAAAAAATTGTTTTGCAGAATGTTAAATTTCTAATGGCAAAGCCTTCACCTTGTTTGTGAAGGAAACCTTGATGCCTTGCCAATCTGGTAACATGGAGACACTCAAAATTTTCTGTTACATACTACATGGATGAATGGCTACAGCACATAGTTTTTTAAAAATGAAAGGCAGATACCAGCAAGTAAGATAACAAATAAAAGACAATTTTATTAAAAAATAAAGTTGTTAAATGACTCAAATATTGGAAATTCAATTCTTTTTATTTTTGGTTGTTCAAAACATTATAAAACTCATGATATATCATCTTTCATACATTTGACTCAGTTGGGTTATGAACTCCCATTTTTACCCCAAATACAAATCGCAGAATCACATCAGTTACACACTCACGTTTTTACATAATAGCATACAAGTTATTGTTGTATTCTGCTACCTTTCCTATCCCCTACTATTCCCCCTCCCCTCCCAACTTCCCTCTCTACCTCACTGCTGTTGTTTAATTCTCTCCCTTGTTTTCCCCTCTTTAGCCTCACAACCTCTTATATGTAATTTTGTGTAACATTGAGTAGTCTCCTACCATTTCCATATGCTTTTCCTTCTCTCTCCCTTTCTCTCCCCCCACTCATCTCTGTTTAGTTTTAATATTTTTCTCATGTTCTTCCTCCCTGTTCTGTTCTTATTTGCTCTCTCTATATAAAAGGAAACATTTGGCATTTGTTTTTTAAGGATTGGATAGATTCGCTTAGCATAATCTATTCTAATGCCATTCATTTCCCTGCAAATTCTATGATTTTGTCATTTTTCAGTGCTGTGTAATACTCCATTGTGTATAGATGACACATTTTTATTATCCATTCGTCTATTGAAGGGCATCTAGGTTGGTTCCAAAGTCTAGCTATTGTGAATTGTGCCGCTATGATCATCGATGTGGCAGTATCCTTATACTGAGCTCTATTAACATCCTCAGGGAAGAGTCTGAGAAGGGCGATATCTCGGTCAAATGGTGGTTCCATTCCCAGCTTTCCCAGGAATCTCCATACTGCTTTCCATATTGTACTCACCAATTTGCAGTCCCACAAGCAGTGTACAAGTGTACCCTTTACCCCACATCCTCACCAACACTTATTGTTGTTCGACGTCATAATGGCTGCCAATCTTACTGGAGTGAGATGGTATCTTAGGGTGGTTTTGATTGCATTTCTCTGACTGCTAGAGATGGTGAGCATTTTTTCATGTACTTGTTGATTGATTGTATGTCCTCCTCTGTGAAGTGTCTGTTAAGATCCTTGGCCCATTTGTTGATTGGGTTATTTGTTATCTCATTGTTTAATTTTTTTGAGTTCTTTGTATATTCTAGATATTAGGGCTCTATCTGAAGTGTAAGGGGTAAAAATTTGTTCCCAGGATGTAGGCTCTCTATTTACCTCTCTTATTTTTTCTCTTGCTGAGAAAGATCTCTTTAGATTAAGTAAGTCCCATTTGTTTATTCTTTTTATTAACTCTTGGGCTATGGGTTTCCTATTAAGGAATTTGGAGCCCAACCCCACAGTATGTACATCGTAGCCAACTTTTTCTTCTATCAGACGCAGTGTCTCTGATTTTATATCTGGCTCCTTGATCCATTTTGAGTTAACTTTTGTGCATTGTGAGAGAAAGGGATTCAGTTTCATTTTTTTGCATATGAATTTCCAGTTGTCCCTGCACCATTTGTTGAATATGCTATCCTTCTTCCATTGCATGCTTTTAGGCCCTTTTTCAAATATAAGAAAGTTGTAATTTTGTGGATTTGTCTCTGTGTCCTCTATTCTGTACCATTGGTCCATCTGCCTGTTTTGATACCAGTACCACACTGTTTTTGTTACTATTGCTTTGTAGTACAGTTTGAACTCTGGATTCACACTTCCTGCTTAGAATTGCTTTCGCTATTCTGGGTCTTTTGTTTTTCCATATAAAATTCATGATTACTTTATCTATTTCTACAAGAAATGCCATTGGGTTTTTGATTGGCATCGCATTAAACCTGTAGAGAACTTTGGGTAATATCGCCATTTTGATGATGTTATTTCTGCCTATCCATGTACAGGGCATACTTTTCCATCCTCTAACATCTTCTTCTATCTCTCTCTTTAGGGTTCTGTAGATTTCATTGCATAAATCTTTCACCTCTTTGGTTAGGTTGATTCCCAAGTTTTTTATTTTCTTTGAGTATACTGTAAAAGGAGTGGTTTTCCTCATTTAAATTTCAAAAGTTTTGTTGCTGATATACAGGAATGCCTTAGATTTATGCGTGTTGATTTTATATCCTGCCACTTTGCTGAATTCATTTACTAACTCTAGCAGTTTCTTTGTAGACCCTTTTGGGTCTGTTAAATATATTATCATGTCATCCAAAAATAGCGATAATTTAAGTTCTTCTTTTCCTATTTTTAAGTCTTTAATTTCTTTTGTCTGTCTAATTGCTCTGGCTAGTATTTCAAGAACTAAATCGAATAGAAGTGGTGATAGATGGCATCCCTGTCTTGTTCCAGATTTTAAAGGGAATGCCTTCAGTTTTTCTCCATTTACGATGATGCTAGCCTGAGGTTTAGCATATATAGCTTTTACAATGTTGATGTAAGTTCCTGTTATTCCTAGTTTTTATAGAGTTTTAAACATAAAGGGATGCTGTACTTTGTAGAATGCTTTTTCTGCATCTATCGAGATGATCATATGGTTCTTCTCTTTAAGTCTATTGATGTGGTGAATAGTATTTATTGATTTCCGTATATTGAACCAGCCTTGCATCCCTGGGATGAATCCCTCTTGATCATGATGCACAATTTTTTTATATGCTTTTGTATTTGATTTGCCAGGATTTTATTGAGAATTTTTGCATCCAAGTTTATTAGAGATATTGGTCTGTAGTTTTCTTTCTTTGAAGTGTCTTTGTCTGGTTTTGGGATCAGGGTGATGTTGGCCTCATAGAATGAATTTGGAAGAACTCCTTCTTTTTCTATTTTTTGAAATAACTTGAAAAGTATTGGTACTAATTCATCTTTGAACGTTTTGTAGAACTCTGCTGTATAACCATCTGGTCCAGGGTTTTTTTTGGTAGGTAGTCTTTTGAAGGTTTCTTCTATTTCTTCCTTTGTTATTGGTCTATTTAAATTTTGTGTGTCTTCCGGACTCAATCTGGGCAGATCATATGACATAAGAAATTTATCGATATCTTCATTATCTTCTGTTTTATTGGAATATAGGGTTTCAAAATACTTTTGAATTATCTTCTGTATTTCTGTAGTGTCTGTTGTGATATTGCCTTTTTTATCCCATATGTTAGTAATTTGAGTTCTCTCTCTACTTCTCTTCATTAGCATGGCTATGGGCCTGTCGATTTAATTTATTTTCAAAGAACCAACTTTTATTTGTTCAATTTTTTTTGTTTCAATTTTGTTGATTTCTCCTCTAATTTTAATTATTTCTTGTCTTCTACTACATTTGTTGTTTTGCTCTTTTTTTCTAGGTTTTTGAGATGTAGTGTGAGATCATTTATTTGTTGTTTTTTTTCTTTTTTTGAGGAAAGAATTCCAAGAAATGAATTTCCCTCTTAAAACTGCTTTCATTGTTTCCCACAGAATCCGGTATGTTGTGTCTGTATTGTCATTTGTCTCTAAGAGATTTTTTATCTCCTCCTTTATGTCTTCTGTAACCCATTGATTATTCAGTAACATATTGTTCATTTTCCATGTGATGTAGAATTTTTCCTTCCTTCTTCAATCATTAATTTCAAGTTTCATTCCATTATGATCATATATGGTGCATGGTATTATCTCCATACTTTCATATTTACTAAGAGTTTCCATATGGCATAATATATGGTCTATATTTGAGTAGGACCAATGTGCTGCTGAGAAGAACATGTATCCACTTTATGATGTTTGATATATTCTATATATGTTGGTTAAGTCTAGGTTATTGATTGTTCTATTGAGTTCTATAGTTTCTTAATTCAGATTTTCTCTAGAGGATCTGTCCAATGGCGAGGGTTGTGTGCTGAAGTCACCCGTAATTATTGTGTTATAGCCCATATGACTCTTGAACTTGAGGAGAGTTTGTTTTATGACTTGGCACCACCATTGTTTGGTGCATACAAATTGATAATTGTTATGTCTTGTTGGTGAATGTTGCCTCTTAACAGTATATAGTGTCCTTCTTTATCACTTTTGATTAACTTAGCTTTTAAGTTGATTTTATTCGATATGAGTATGGCCACTCCTTCTTGCTTCCGAGGGCCAACAATGGCTGCGAAGTCTTTCAGAATAAAATCATGTGATTTCCTGGCTGAGATTCCCATTGCTCTGTGGAAAGCCACCTTGGGCCTAGATCTCAGTTTGAAAGGGTGACAATCATGTGTGGCCTCCTAAAAACAAACACAATTCATATCAATACTTCTATGAGGTACGTTCCAGAACTCAGGCTCTAAGGGGAATCACACCAGAGTTCAAGCCCAGGTGGACCAAGTCATCTCTTCCAACCCCCACACAAATGACCACAATTAAAACAAAAAAAACTACCACATGGCCCTCATCTTCGTCCATAAAGACCCTCATCAAATGTTCTGGATGGAAGTTTCCATGAGGGTTGCAACTAAAGACAGTTTTCAGAATAAGCTCCCTTGCCTCTAATTTCCCTAAAGTCAGGGTGGCCTGGACACCCTTCTTGTGAACCAGGAGTGATCAAAAAGGCCTGCCATTAATTCCGCTTTGTTTCTATAATTTGAGGCTTACTGAATGTCAGGTATAGATTTTTTATGTGATTTGGAGTCATGAGAAAACCCAAGCACATCTGCAGAGCATTCAAGAATTTATTTGACAAAGAGGATCCCTATTCTCACTTGAAGGGGGTCAGGAACCTAACAGAGAAAGGCAAGAATCTTCATCCACAATGACTGCTCTTTTTGCCATTTTGGTTTTGAATGCACACATGGGATCTTTCTTTAGATCCATCAGGTGCTGAGAATCGAAGCCACAGCCTCACACAGGGCCAAGAGGCAGATTCAGACAAATTCCTTTCCAAAGCAATTAAGCAAAGAGCCACAGGTGATGCCCATTTATTTCCATTTGAAATTTTTTTCTTCAGGCTTCACAAAGGGGTGGCCTGAGGCAAAGACCTTCCTGACATTCAGGGCAACAGAACCTTGATTGGTATACTGAGCTTGAATTATGTTCTGCACCGAGGTCTCAGATAAATTGATATACAATGGCATAGGACCGTGTACCTCGGATGATTGAATGTAGAAGAGAACATCCAGTCAAAAAGGGATAGTCTGTAGGATTAGGAAGATAGTCAGTAGGTTTAGGAAGAAGAGTGAGACTAGGAGTTGGACCAAAAGTTCTTTAGCAATAGGGTTTCAGTTAGAGAGTGAATGTAAATGTCAGCACATCTGAAGAGAAAGTCACAATGATGAACAGGATAAAATATGTAGGAAAGCAGATATCAATAGAAAGATTAGGAAATCAGGCAAAGTATAAAGTGAGTGATAGGATTAGACATTTTCAACAGGCTTGAGGTTGAATATATAATCTTAGGAAAAAACAAATATGTAGTAATCAATAGGATTGACATTAGAGAGCATTAGGCACCCTGGACATGGATGTTTTTAGTAATCCATGGTCAGTTTCCATTTAGGCTTTGGTACAATCATATGTGTGACCTTTGCATTTTGTGTCCAGAATACTACCGTGATAAAATTTATATGTAGATAAGGTGACATGAGTATTTATTCCACCATTATGGGGAGTAATATTCTGGAAACTTATAAATTAGTACTGGTGATACAAATAGGTGTACCTTGTGTTGATCATTATTGAGATGTTTCATGAATAGACCAGATTGTGAATAAAGTATATAACTGGTTCCAACTTTAAATAATGGATTGAGTTTGCATCTGAAAATATATTGGAAATCTTATATTGATATATATACCATCATTCCAACCAGTTATATATGTAATGGTAATATTAGGGTTATGGTTTATTGTGAAGAGTGAGTATTGCTTCAAAAATGATTATGGAATCAAAAATAATGTGTTTAGAAAGAAGTCTAGTGAAAAGACCAGTAAAGAAACATGGAGGAATACATGTGTTCTGAAGTAGTAAGTAAATGAAAGTGAACCAAATGCCTATAATTTTGTGAAGTTGTGGGTGAAAAAATATATCCTATGATGTCCATATACTGAAAAAATAGTAATGTACCAGTGTTGAGTAAAAATGAACTTCAAAATACACATCATGTCCCATAGCAATCTACTTGCATTGATGTTAAACTGGGTCAGGTACTGTAGAAATATTAGGATTTGTATGCACCACCTACTGAACTTAGTATTCAGTAGTAGGAAACCAATATGTATTACAGGTGTATAAATATTGCTGAGAATAATCTTGTAAAAATTGGATTTTGAACCCACATACATGAATATAAATGAATTTAGGGAGTGTATAATAAGACACATATTTTTCATATTTTTTTAAAATCTGGAGAATATATATACATATATATAAATATATATATATATATATATATTATATATATATATATACATATATAATATATATATATGTATATATACACACATATATATTTTTTTTCCAGATTTAAAAAAAAATACATACACACACACACACACACATTAATATTTAGCAATATATATGCCAATCGAAATTCATCATGAAATATAATTCATCCACATATCCAAAAATATTCATTTTACTGAACATGGATTTATGTATAGTGTTTTTCACTAGGAAGCTCACCCATAGGTTGAATTTTCAGTCCCATCATTATTTAGGGAGAGTCATCTGTTCTCACAATTTTATATTCCAAAATCAGGGAGCTCACAAGAATGTCCGTGTGATACCAGGTAGGATATTATATATATATGTATAAAAAAATACATGTGCTGAATAGGATACAGAGAAAGGGAGACAGGAATTTATATATGTGATAATTTTAAAAAATCATGGAGAAATATTACAATGAAAAGTTGACTAGATTTAAAACACATACTCTTGATAATGCAGAAGGCAAATAGAAGTATACACCATGCTTCCTATGAAAGGCCTGTATTTCTATTCGGTTAGGTTTCTTTCTCTCCATGATATTAGGATTAGTAGTCAGCGTCTAGTAGGGTATGGGTTAGGGTCAGGGATTCAGTATTTCAAATGGAAAAAAGGAAAATGAATCTAATGTGTATGCAAAAATGTGATACACAAAAATCTTCCCCCTCTCATCCAGAACAATGCCTTGACATAACCATCGCTAAAAGTAAGACACAATTAGAGGAGAGGAGTTAGAAAATCTGAATATATATGTGGAATGGAAAATGCTCAGGAGTTCACAACACTGGAGGTGGTAGAACAGTTTCCAAAAGTAAGGGAGAGGGTAAACAATCCAGAAACATGGAGCTGTGCTGGCCTTGAGACTTCTTGAGAAACTTCCTCTGAGGTTGGGAACAAGAAATATATGTAATTGTTAGGAGATTTAGCTTCGTTTGTAGTGACACCATGAAATCTGGGTCTGCATCTCTATGACCTGGAGCACATGGTCCTTATTTTCTAATGAACATGAGGGAGCAGTTCTGAATTCTCTCTTTGTAGGTAAACTGTGGCCACTGGGAGCTAAGTGTCTTTCTGTGTGGACTGTGAAGCCATTTGGTGATCCTCCACTTTCCAGGGTGTTTCTTACTGCTGCACTGGGAGTTTGGTATTTGCTTCACGAAATACAAGGAGTTCAACTGGGACAAAATGCTGGAGGGAGTTCTGGCATGTGTGGTTGGTCAGGGACGCAAAGAGAATGTACGAACCAGGCTTCTATCCTACATAGCTTTCCCCTTGACTATAGCAACCTGATTCTGAACATTGCCCTGAAACCTCTCCATATGACAAGATGCCTTTACATATAAAGGTCTCCTGCCTGCACCATGTCAGTCGCAAGTCTTTTGAAGCCAATGGAAGATCCAGGTGGTCCTACCAAAAATATTTATTTACACACCTACAGTCCACTTCTCTACGCCCACTACTCATTAGGCTCCAAATTACTGGCATCTCTGTTCTACACCATTTTCACGAAAACCAGTCAATCAAGGCACTCTTTGGTACACTCATGATCCACAACAGGAAATCCAAAGTTTATCCAGTGCCACCTGGTCATGGGAATTTCAAAAATTTTATGGTATTAATCTAGTCATTTTTCAAAAATGAAGTTAGAGGCACTGTGGGTTTCAATTAATTCAGGAACCATTAAATGGTGAGGAAGCTCATTTCAATGAAAGCTCTGGAGAACACTCAAGAAAAGCCTTCCAAAAGACTGGCCAAAAGGTCACATGAATCCAGACACTTTGAGGTGTACAATGTGAGGTCCATATGTGTTTGGACTCTCAACTAGGGCTGCCAAGTCTTTAAGAATTAAATCATGTAATATCCTGGCTCAGAATCCCCGAGCTCTGTGGAAAGCCATCCTGGGCCTAGATCTCAGTTTCCAAAGGCGATTCTCATGCGTGGCCTAGTAAAATCCCAAGAGAACTCACGACAATACTTCTCTGAGGTCAGATCCAGAACTCATTCTTTAAGGGGAATCACACCAGAGTTCAAGCCCAGGTGATCCCAGTCATCTTTTCCAACTACCACACAAATTACCACAATTAAAACAAGAACACTCCCATATGGCCCTCATCTTCTTTCATATTGACACTCATCATAATTTTGCTGGAGGTTTCCATGAGGGGAGCAGACCAAGACAGTGTTCAAAATAAGCTCCTTTGACCCTCATTTGCCTATAGTAAAGGTGGCCTGGACACCCATCCTGTGAACCAGGAGTGATCAAATAGGCCTGCCATTAATACCGCTCCAATTCTCCAATTTGAGGCCTACTGACTGTTTGGTTTAGATTCTTTATGTGAATTTTAGTCATGAAATAACCAAGCACCTATGGGCTAGCCTCTGCACGTTTTGAAGAACTCATTTGACCCAAAGGATCCCTATTTTCACTTGATGGAGTTCCGGAAACTTACAGAGGAAGTCGAGAGACTTCATCCCAATGGCTGCTCTTTCTACCATTTTTCCTTTGGATGCAAACATGGGAACTTTCTTTAGATCCATCAGGTGCTGAGAATCTAAGCCTCAGCCACACACAGGGCCAGGGGGCTGATTCAGTCACATCCCTTTTCAAAGCACTTAAGAAAAGAGCCACAGGTATGCCCAATCATTTCCATTTGAAAACTGTTTTCTTCAGGCTTCACAAAGGGGTGGCCAGATGCAAAGAACTTCCTGACATTCAGGGCAACAGAACAATAGGTAAGCAAAAGGCCCAAAGCAGGATTTCTCCTCTGAGACTTTCCTGGTCACACTGATATCTGAGTTTTCTGAGATGCTCGCCATCACCTACAGCTATCCAGTACATGGCCATTTCACAGAGCTTGGAGGTGGTACATATCTTGGACACAAAACCATGGGCCTATTCTTGAAATTGGCCGGAATTCAGGACGAAAATAGAAACTTAGGTAGGTAGCAGGTGTTGCTCATCGATAAGGCAAGCTACAGTCCATTCATAAACGGGGCAATATGAATGCTGAGAAGCTTTCTACTAGTCACGACACATCCATTGATGAATTCTCTTTTCTAATGTCTACAACCACGGAAACAGTGGAATACACAGACATAGAAACACTCGCCCTGTGAAAAGACTTACTAGAAACAGTCCACTTCAAATGAAACAAACCGACTGTCCTACCTATTCTCAGAAAATGAGACAAAACCACAAACCCACAACCACACCCACAAAGCCACCTCCTTCCCCTAAGTAGGTCTTTGACTATCCGGAGTGTCCTCTGACTTGTAGGCCATAATACGTTCCCCCGAAATGGCCTGTCCTGTCTCAGATCTGGTCTCCTTGGCAAACTCTGTGAACTTCTCAGGAGCCAACGGTGAGCCACTAACGACTTTCTCAAGAAAAGCCCCGCTTCCGAGCTTTCCTGGCATTTGGCCTTCTCACGTCTGAAGGTACCAAGAAAGACTGACTGCATTTAGGAAATCCAAACAAGTGAGACCATAGGGACTGGGACTGGGACTGGCTCTGGGTGCCTGGCTTCCTGGATCCAAAGTTCAGAGAGTTCCATCACCATGGAAGTGAGGTGAGGTCACTTCCTTCCTGAACTGAATGAGGTCCCTGTCTTGGCAACCACTTTGTCTTAACTGTTACTTCCAAGGGTCCCATGAGATTGAGGCTGCCCCTACTTCCTGTGACACTTTCACAAGTTAGAATGGTATATCAACCATAGGCACCCAGGAATAGATCTCCACACAGGCCTGTTTTGGTCCATGTTCTCTACATTAAGAAGAGAATCTGATTCAGACACAACCTTTTATCCTGACCGGGTTGTTTGCCATGGAAGATGACTTTTGGTCTCTCAGGTCCTTCATAGCTGCGTACATCTTCTCCAGGGATCATTTCTGCATGGGCCTTTGAGGTTCTCAGCAGGTGGAAGTTTCCCTACATTTCTGCATTGTAAAATCAACTCTTTCCCTGCTCTTCTATAAAGTTAGATTGAGGGAATAGTGTATGATTATGGTTAAAAACATGTTTGATTTGGGTTAGAAATCATTGTGTTGGATGAATAATGGTATTGGGAACCTGCTATGTGTATAAGAATATATAGGTGTAATATATGTATGAAAAAAGAAATCTAAGTATGATTTGAAGGCCAGAAGGGCATTGGGCCCTTGATTGGGATACGCAGCATTGAATTACGTTCTGCAGAGATGTCTCAGATAAATCGATATACAATGGCATAGGACCTTGTACCTTGCATGAATTAATGTAGAAGGAACATCCAGTCAAAAAGGGATAGTCGGTAGTGAAAGGTTAATAAAATAGGTACTTGCTATTTCCTGTTTTTCTGTATGCTTAAAAAAACACTGTTGAAATCTTGAGAAGTGTTTGCTAATCTTGTTCTAGAATGTACTGTTCCCAACTGCCAAACTGCAGAATGTACTGCCTCACTCGGTGTCACGCGAACCGCCCACTCACCCTTACACATCAGTAAACTTCCCTCCCTTCCCTCTCTAAGGAATGTATGTAAGCTCTGCATAAGCTGTTCTCAGAGCTCTCTGATCTATTTAAGTTAGCTGTGAGCCCCAGCAAGCTGGACCCAAAATAACCCTTTGCTGTTGCATGAGACAGTCTCTTGGTAGTCTCTTCCTCCAACACTCACCTGACCTTTACATATTGACATTCCACCGAGTTCCGGCAGTGGCGGATGAGAGACCCCAACAGGCTCCTCTCGGAGCAAGTAAGGCGCCTCTTTCTGGTTTCAGGTGTCATGTTAGGGCTTGGCAAAATTTCTGGCGATGAAGAGCCTGGGGTCTCTCCGATGGTGGCTGAGAGACGTGTCACAGAGACATAGGGCACCTCCCTGGGGGACCCCGCAGAGGACTCGGAGAATCAAGGAACAATTGCTTCATCGACTCAGTGATATTTTCTTTTAGATTCGGTATTGCCATCCTATCGGGTTTTGCCGGCTACGCATTCGTGGTCTCAGTGTTGGATGTCCATTGCCTGTCTTTATGGTCTTGTCTTATCTGTGTCATGTGTCTTTGCTTTTACTGTTTGTGTACCTTTCATTATAGGACAGAGCACTTCAATGCCTCTGTCCCTGACCCTTGATCACTGAACCAAAGTCCGCTTAAGGGCTCAGAATCTTTCTTTTTTTAGTAAAACGCTGGACCTGGCAGACTCTCTGTGCCTCAGAATGGCCCATCTTTGGAGTCGTATGGCCCCAAGAAAGATCTTTCTACTTCCCACTAATTTAAAAAGTCAGAGATATTGTCTTTCAGCCAGGGCCACATAGCCATCCTGATCAACAGCCATATATCTTAACTTTGCAGGACCTCTGCAAATCTCCTCCTCCATGGGTGAAGCCTTTCCTTGCCCATGCCTCTGCTCATACTCCTTCCCACATGATCTCTCAAACCCTCACCTCTTCCTCCTCCTCCACCCTCTGTTTTCCCTGAGTCACAAGATTTGACTCTACTGGACTCTTCCTCCTCTCCTTATCCCCTGCCCTCGTCCCCTAACACACAACACACTCTAAGTGATTCCCCTGCTGCTGACTAAGCCTCTCTACCATTGGAGGAAGCTAAGCTGGTAATAGGATCTGATAATGGACCGATGTTCATGGCCCAGGTAAGTCAGGGGTTAGCCAGGAACCTGGGGATTAATTGGAAGTTATATTGTGCTTATAGACCCCAGAGTTCAGGACAAGTAGAAAGAATGAATAGAACCATTGAAGAGACCTTAATGAAATTAAGCTTAGAGACCAGCATAAAAGATTGGACTGTGCTCCTGACTTATGCAATGTTTCATGCAAGAAAAAATCCTTCTGTTTCTTTGAGTAACCTTACCCCCTGAGAAATTCTCTATGGTGGCCCTCGTCCAGTAAGGGTCCTAAGCCCAACTGTAAGACCTAAGGATCCTTTCCACACCCTCTTGCTTGACAGACTTAAAGCTCTTGAAAGAACTCAGTGATACCTGTGAAAATAGCTGCCCACTGCGTAACAAACTGTGTACCAGGGGATTCCACATCCATATCAAATAAGACTTCATGTATGTAAGATGACATCAGGTGTCATCCCTGGAACCCAGCAGGAAAGGACAATACCAGGTGCTACTTATAACACCTACAGTGGTAAAGGTATACAGAATCACTTCTTGGATCCAAGCCTCTCATCTCAAGCCTGCTCCTTGTCCAGAATCTTTCTGGAAACTGGAAAAGACTGGTAACAGTTTCAAATTGTGTATTCGCCATGTGGATAAGGTTATATACTCTCCCCTTGGCCACAAGTAGTCCTAACCCTCATCAGCCTTTTAAGCAGCGATGGCTGATCACAAATCCTACTGGAAAAGTGTATAATCTATCTCACATACAGCCCCCTTAGGGACCTGGTGGCCATCTCTCCACCCAGACATTTGTCAGCTGGCCATAGTTTTTTTCTATTGGGATATCCCTGATGAAGAAAATCCCACTAAAATACCATTAAATCCCTTCTGTACCATAGATAATGGAAACAAACATTATGGATGTAGGGACACGCGAGCCAGATGCAGGTTGGCTAGCCTAGATTACTATGTTTGCCCGGGAAACTATCAAAGCCACAAACAGTAACGGCTGTGTGGGGGAAAAACCGACTTCTTCTGTATGTCATGGAGATGTGAGCATACAGAGGCTGCCTGATGAAACCCCAATACTTCATCAAATTCAGTACACAGCATTGGCCATATTACCAAGTAGACAACAGAAAAAGGATGGCCCCCAGAGGGGTCTCTAGATCCTCAAATTTTGCGTGACCTTTTTAACTTCTGCAAGTGCTCAAAAGGGTGAAAAGAGATTCCCCTATGTGGAAGCCCTTTCCCTCCTTCACTCATATCCTGAACTATGCTTCTCCAATAGATTTTTATCCTCAGCCTTCTGCTCCAGACTCTCTGCTGTCACTCCCACCTCAGCAACGTGATTTCTCCCCTCCAATTACTAGATCAGAATCCCAAACCTCCACCAGTTCTCAGACAATTGCCTGCTTGTGAGGTAGCAGGTACTGAGGTACCCCTCCACCCACTCACTCCACTCTCTTCCTGTCAGTGCCCACACCGGGTCCCACCAGGTCCTCTTTCCAGCTAACCCAAAGCTCAAACGAGCTGAGGAGAGCTCTCAGACCCTTATCCAAGATGTAATATAAATGGCCATTAAAGTTGCTTTGTCATCACTGAAAACAGGTTACTAAAATTTAAAGTCCCTCACAGGATTTTGGGATACTCACTCCCGTTTTCTGCTCTGCTCTACCTGTTCTACTGCTCAAGTTTTTTGCTAGGAAATTCCCAAACACCTTTCCAATTATTCTTTTACATCTCTCTTTTTCCTCATTCTCAGATCCTTGGAGCTTCTCTCAGCCCCACCTTCCCCGTATTCCCCCTCTGTACCAGGCCCACACAAAAGTCTTAAATGTCCTTCTCCAGAAGTCTTCACCATGGCTGACTTTAGAACTTTCAGCATAGAGTTTCTATAAAGAGTTCAATGTAGATAAACTTTCTCTTTTTGTATTGCCCTGTTATACTTGGCCACTGGCTAAAAAACTCAGTACTTCTAAGCTAGACAACCCCTAACTAGTTTTTCACAAAATATGTGAACAAGTCCTCTGGCCTTCAGCTGGGGCTTCACAGAAATGGCCACATTTCTAAGATAAAGAAATTACCAACTGGGCTCCGTTGTAACAGCTGGCAGGAGGAAAAAAAGAAAGGGAATAAAAAGCTCTCCTCCTCCCAGGTGTCCTTGAAAATTTAACTTGCCCAGAACAGAGGAAAAATCAGAAACATATACTGCTTTTTTGAACTTCTGCATACTGTAAACTTCTGAGCCCCATCCCTTATATGTTGGGTACACAATTCTGAAACTACCTAAACTTGAGTTTCAGGGGATTAATTGATTACAACAGAAGCAATGCCCTCGAATCCAGTTGCAACAATATAGGACTGTTTCCCTGTCTTCAGTGCTATCTTAGGTGCCTTGCCTTGTCTGTCCCTAGAACAGCATAATTCTATATACTTAAACATTGTTTATGTTTTCATGAAATGGTCAACAGATGTGATTATTTTGAAATGTTGCAGATGTTTCCCAGAAAGCTCTATCATGACGCAGGTTCATTTGAAGATCAAATAGGGGGGGCATACAATCGGTTCCACTGGGAACTTGTATCCCTCACTTTAGCCATCCTATTAGGAATAGGAGTTGCTGCACGGGTGGGCACAGGAACCACTGCCATTGTCCATGGGACACAACAAATGACCCAATTAGAAGAAGCAATAGAGCAAAACTAAGATATTAGAAACCTCCATCAGAGCTTTGCATGAATCTTTAACCTCTCTCTCTGAAGTTGTTTTAAAGAACAGCTGAGGGTTGGACCTCCTCTTCATTAGAGAAGGGGGCCTTTGTGCTGCATTGAGGGAAGAATGTTGTTTTTATGCTGACCATACAGGAGTTGTAATAAAATCTATGAGTAAATTTAAAAGACTCCTTGAAGAGCATCAACAAGAGAGAGAGGCCCAAAAAGGCTGGCTTGAGTCTTGGTTCACACACTCCTCCTGGTTAACTACGTTTTTATCAACCCTGGCCGGTCCAATAATAATCCTCATATTATTGCTAACTATAAAATCCTGTTTGCTCAACCGTGTAATTTCTTTTCTCCAGGCTCAAATTGGACGAGTTAAACTTATGGTAATACCCCACTAGCAGACATAGAATGTGACACCCTCCAATGATCATTTTTATGATTAAAAGTAGCCAGAAGAAGAAGTGGGGAATTAAAGGTTAATAAAATAGGTACTTGTCACTTCTTGTTTTTCTGTATGCTTAACAAAACACTATTGAAATCTTGAGAAATGCTTGCAAATCTTGTTCCCAGAATGTTCTGTCCCCAACTGCCCAACTGCAGAATGTACTCCCTCACCCAGTTGAATGCAAACCACCCACTCACCCTGACCCATCAATAAAATTCCCTCCCTGCCCTCTCCAGGGAAAGTATATAAGCTCTATTTAAGCTATTCTTAGGGCTATCTGCTCTATTAAAGTGATCTCTGAGCCCCAGCATGCTGGACACCCAAAAAACCCTTTGATGTTGCAAGAGATAGTCTGTTGGTGGTCTCCTCCTCTGAAGCTCGCCCCACATTTACTTGGATGATTGAATGTAGAAGAGAACATTCAGTCAAAAACGATAGTCTGTAGCATTAGGAAGATAGTCAGTACTTTTATGAAGAAGGGTGAGTATAGGAATTGGAAAAAAATTTCTTTAGCAATAGGGTTTCGATTAGAGAGTGAATGTAAATGTCAGCACAGGTGAAGAGTCAGTCACAATGATGAACTGGGGAAAATATGTAGGAAAGCAGATATCAATAGAGACATTACAAAATCAGGCAAAGTATAAAGTGAGTGATAGGATTAGATATTTTGAACAGGGTTGAGTTTAAATATATAATCTTAGGAAGAAACAAATATGTAGTCACAATTAGGATTGACATTTGAGAGCATTAGGCAAATTTCAGGTGGATGAATATTTCTGAGAATAATCTTGTGAATAGTTGATTATAAATCCACATAATAAACATGAATGAATTTAGGGAGTGTATATAAGACACATATATTTTATATTTTGAAAAATCTGGAGAGTGTATATATACACCAGGCCTACTCTGAACTGCTTGTGTTTCGATTCTGTTTGGGTTATTTTTCTCCATCATATTAGAATTAGTAGTCAGAGTCTGGTCGGGTATGGGTTAGAGTCAGGGATTCAGTATTTTGAATGGAAAATAGAAAACTGAATCCAATGTTTATGCAAATATATGCTACAGAAAATTCTTCCCACTCTCCTCCAGAACAATGCCTTGACATTACCTTCGCCCCAAGTAAGACACAATTAGAAGAGAAGAGTTAGAAAATCTGTGAATACCTATCAGGAATGGAAAATGCTCCAGATTTCACATCTTTGGAGGCGGTAGAGGAGTTTCCAAAAGTAAGGGACAGGGTAAACACTCCACAAATATGGAGCTCTGCTGGCCTAAAGACTTTTTGAGAATCTGCCTTTAAGGTTGGGCACTTAAAATATATGTTGTTTTCAGGAGCTTTAGCTTTATTTGTAGTGAGACAATCAAAGCTCGATCTGCATCTATGTGACCTGGAGGACATGGTTATTTATTTTTCAATAAAAATGAGGCAGCAGTGCTGAATTCTCTCTTTGTAGGTAAACTATGGCCACTGAGGGCTAAGTGTCTCCCCGTGTGGACTGTGAAACAACTTGGTCATCCTCCAATTATCGTGGTGTTTCTTGCTGCTGCACTGGGAGTTTGGTATTTGCTTCATTAAATACAACGAGTTTAAATGGGAAACAGTGCTGAAGGGAGTTCTGTCAGCTGTGGTGTACAGGGTCTCCAGGAGAATGCACCAACCAGGGTTCTATCCCACGTAGCTTGCCCCCTTGACAATAGCAACATGATTCTGAACATTGCCCTAAAACCTCTCCATATAAAAATATACCTTTACGTATATGGGTCTGATGGCTGCACCATGTCAGTCTCAAGCCATTTGGAAGCCAATGGAAGATCCACATGGCCCCACCACAGATGTTTTATCACTCACTTGCGTAACACTTCTCTAGGCCCACTACTCACTAGGCTTCTACTTACCAGCATCTCTGTTCTACACCATTTTCCTGAAACCCAGTCAATCAAGGCCCTGTCTGGTATATTCATGATCATCAACAGGACATCAAAGGTCCTCCAGTGACATCTGGTCATGGGAATTTTAAAAATTTCATGGTAATTATCTAGCAATTTTTCACGGATGAAGTTGGAGGCACTGTGGTTTGCAATTCATTCAGTAACCATTAAAGGGTTAGGAAGCTAATTTCAATGAAAGCTCTGGAGCACTCTCACAGGCAAGGCTACCCAAAGAGTGGCCAAAAAGTCACATGAAGCGAGGCCAATTGAGGTCTATAAAGCGAGGTCCATGTGTGTTTTGAATCTCAATAATGCATGCCAAGTCTTTCAGAATAAAATCATGTAATATCCTGGCTGAGATTCCCAGTGTTCTGTGGAAAGCCAACCTGTGCCTAGATCTCAGGTTCCAATGGCAACTTCATGCCTGGCCTCCTAAAATCCCAACACAATTCATGGCAATACTTCTCTCAGGTCAGTTCCAGAACTCAGTCTATAAGGAGAATCACACCAGAGTTCAAGTCCAGGTGGACCCAGACAACTCTTCCAACCTCGACTCAAATGAAAACAATTAAAACCAAAATACTCCCTCATGGCCCTATTCTTCTTCCATATAGACACTAATCATAACCTCTACCTGGAGTTTTCCATGAGTTGTGCACCCCACGAGAATGTCCAAAATAAGCTTCTTGCACCTCTTTTGCCTAACTTCAGGGTGGCCTGGGCACCCTTCCTGTGAATCAGGAGTGATCAAATAGGCCTGCCCTTAATACTGCTCCGATTATCCAATTTGAGGCTCTCTGACTGTGGGGTCTAGATTCTTTATGTGAATTGGAGTCATGAGAAAAGCCAAGACAGTGTCCAAAATCAGCTCGCTTGCCCCTCATTTGCCTAAAGTCAGGGTGGCCTGGACACCGTTTCTGTGAACGAAGAGTGATCAAATAAGCCTGCCGTTAATACTTCTGTGTTTCTCCAATTTGACGCCTACTGATTTCAGGTATCAATTCTTTATGGGATTTGGAGTTATGCGAAAACCCAAGCACCTCTGCAGGGAATTGAAGAACTCATTTGACCCAAAGAATCCCTATTCTCACTTGATGGAGTTCAGGAACTTAACAGAGGAAGGCAAGAGACTTCATCCATAATGAATGATTTTTTTTTTTTTTGCCATTATGGTTTTGGACGCACACATGGGATCATTCTTTAGATCCATCATTTGCTGAGAATCTAAGTCATAGACACAAACATGGCCAAGAGACTAATTCAGACACATCCCTTCCCAAAGCAATTAAGCAAAGAGCCACAGGTGATGACATTTATTTCCATTTGAAAACTGTTTACTTCAGGCTTCACAAAGTGGTGGATTGAGGCAAAGAACTTCCTGACATTCAGTGCAAAACAACAATAAGTAAGCAAAAGGCCCAAAGCAGGGTTTCTCCACTGAGACTTTCCTGGTCACACTGATATCTGCGTTTTCTGAGATGCTCGCCATTCTCTTCAGCTATCCAGTACATGGCCATGTCACAGAGTTTGGAGGTGGTACATATTTTGGACACAAATCCATGAGCCTATTCTGGATAGTGGCCAGAATTCAGGAAGAAAACAGCAACTTAGAAAGATAGCAGGTGTTGCACATCAACAAGACAAGCTGCACTCCATTCATATATTGGGCAGGATGAATTATGGGAAGATTTACACTAGACAGTACACATCCATTAATGCATTCTCTTTTCCAATATCTACAACAACGGACACAGTGGGATACACAGACATAGAAACACTTGCCTTGTCAAATGACTTACTAGAAACTGTCCACTCCAAACCAAACTAACCGCCTTTCCCATCTATTCTCAGAACATGAGACAAAACAATAAACCCATACCCACTCCCACAAAGTCACCTCCTTCCCCCAATTAGGTCTGTGACTATCCAGATTGTCCTCTGACAGGTGGGCCATACTATGTTCCCCTGAAATGGTCCGTCTTCTCTAAGATCTGGTGAAATATAAGTATGAAAACAGAAATCTAGGTATGATTTGAAGCCCAGAAGGGTTTTTCCCTTGATTGGGATACTTAGCTTTGAATTATGCTCTGCAAAGTTGTCTCAGATAATTCGATATACAATGGCAAGGACCTTTTACCTTGGATGATTGAATGTAGAAGAGAACATCCAATCAAAAAGGGATAGTCGGTAGGATTAGGAAGATAGTCGGTAGGTTTGGAAAGAAGAGTGAGTATAGGATTTGGACCAAAAGTTCTTTAGCAATAGGGTTTTGATTATAGAGTGAATGTAAATGTCAGCACATATGAAGTGTCAGTCACTAGGATCAACTTGGGAAAATATGTAAAAAAGCAGATATCAATAGAAACATTACGAAATCAGGCAAAGTATAAAGTGAGTGATAGGATTAGACATTTTCAACAGGGTTGAGTTTGAATATATAAATTAGGAAGAAACAAATATGTAGTCACCAATAGGATTGACAATTGACAGCATTAGGCAACCTGGACATGGATGTTTTTAGTAATCCATGTACACTTTACATTTAGGCTTTGGTACAATCATAAATGTGACCTTTACATTTTTTTGTCCAGAATATTACTTTGATTAAATGTATATGTACATCAGGTGACATGAGTATGTCTTCCACCTTTTCTGCGAGCAATATATTGAAGATGTAAAATTAGAATCGGGGGTACAAAGAGGTGTACCCTGTGTCTATGAATATAGAGATAAAGCATGAATAGACCCTAATGTGAATAAATAATATAACTTTTTTCAACTTTAAAAAATGAATTGATCTAATATATGAAAAATTACAGGAAATTGTATATTGATATACAATCATTCAATCCAAGCAGTTATACATCTAATGGTAATATTCGTGTTTTGGTTTATCATGAAGAGTGTGTGAGTTTTGCTTCAAAAGTGACTTTGGAAATCGAAAATAATGTGTTTGGAAAGAAGACTCATGAAAATACCAGTAAAGAAACCCTGACAATACATGTGTTCTGAAGCAAAAAGTGATTAAATTTGAAACAAATGCCTATAAATTTGTGAACTTGTGGATGAAATGTATATCCTATGATGTGCAAAAACTGAAGAAATAATAATGTACCAGTGTCGAATACAAATGAATAAAGAATTACATATCATGTCCCATAGGAATCTACTTGCATTGATGTTAGACTGGGTCAGTTACTGTAGAATAATTAGGATTTGTATGCATCATTCCCTGAAGTTAGTTTTCAGTACAAGGAAACAAATATGTATTTCAAGTGGATGAATATTTCTGAGAATAATCTTGTGAAATGTTGATTAAAAATCTACATACATGAACATGAATGAATTTAGAGAGTGTATATTAGACACATATATTTCATATTTTGAAAAATCTGGAGAGTGTATACACACACACACACACACACACAAATAAAAAACACTCACAGACATTAAAAAAGTAGCAATATAAATGCCAATCGAAATTCATCAGTAAATATATATCATCCACAGATGCAAATATGTTTATTTTACTGAACATGAGTTTATGTATAATGTTGTTCTACTAGGACGCTCCCTATAGGTTGAATTTTCAGTTCCAACAGCGTTTAGGAGGAGTGATCTCTTCTCACAATTTGTATCTGCCAAGTCAGCCACCTCACAAAGATGTACGTGTGATACCTGGTAGGATTCTATATATGCATATAAATATACAAGTGTGAATAGGCTAAAGAGAAAGGGAAACATGAATTCTCATATTTGTTAACTTTAAAAACACATGGAGATCTTTTTCTATTAAACATTGACTAGATTTATAACTCCTACCTTGTATAATGCAAAATGCAAGTCCAACTATACAACATGCCTCCAATGAACTGCTTGTATTTCTATAGGTTTGTGTTATTTTTCTCTATCATATTAGGATGAGTTGTCTGAGTCTAGTAGGTATCGGTTAGTGTCAGGGATTCAGTATTTCAAAAGGAAAATTGGAAATTGAATCCAATTTTTATGCAAATATATGCTGCACAAATATCCTCCCACTCTCATCCAGAACAATGCCTTGAAATTACCTTCACCCCAAGTAAGACACAGTTAGAGGAGAATAGATAGAAAATCAGTAAATACATATCTGGAATGGAAAATGCTCAGGAGTTCACAACCTTGGAGGTTGTAGAGGAGTTTCCAAAAGTAAGGGACAGGGTAAACACTCCACAAACATGGAGCTCTGCTGGCCTAAAAACTTTTAGAGCAACTGCCTCTGAGTTTGGGAACGTGAAAATTATGTTGTTGTCAGGAGAATTGGCTTCATTTGTAGTGAGACCATCAAAGCTGGGTCTGCCTCTATGTGACGTGGAGGACATGGTATCTTATTTTGCAATGAACATGAGGTAGCAGTGTTGATTTTCCTCTTTTTAGGTAAACTGTGGCCTCTGGGGGCTAAGTGTCTCCCCGTTGGACTGTGAAGCCATTTGGTCCTCCTCCACTTTTTGTGGGGTTTTTGCTGCTGAACTGGGAGTTTGGTATTTGCTTCATGAAATTCAAGGAGTTCAACTGAGACACAGTGCTGGAGGGAGTTCTGCCATGTGCGGTGGTTCAGAGTCTGCAGAAGAACGCACCAACCACGCTTCTATCCCTCAAAGCTTGCCACATTGCATCCTTGTCCATAGCAACCTGATTCTGAACATTGCCCTGAATCCTCTTCATATAACAAGATGCCTTTAATTACAAGGGTCTGCTGGCTGCTTCAAGTAATCCACAAGCCATTTGGAAGCCAATGGAAGATCCACATTGCTCCAACAGAGATGTTTTATCACACACCTGCTCACCAAAGCTCTAGGCCCACTTCTCAGCAGGCTGCAACTTTCTGGCACCTCTGTTCTACACCATTTTCATGAAACCCAGTCAAGCAAGGCACTGTCTGGTACATCCATGATCAGCAACAGGACATCCAAAGGTTCTCCAGTGCTACCTGGTCATGGGAATTTCAAAAATTTCATGGTATTTATTTAGACATTTTTCAAGGATGAAGTTGGAGGCACTGTGGGTTTCAATTCATTCAGGAACCAGTAAATGGTGAGCAAGATTATTTCAATGAAAGCTCTGGAGAACCCTCACAGGCAAGGCTTCCCAAAGAATGGCCAAAAGGTCACATTAAGCCAGGCCCATTGAGGTCTACAATATGAGGTCCATGTGTGTTTTCACTCTCAACTATGGCTGCCAAGTCTTTCGAATGAAATCATGTGATATCTTGGCTGAAATTCCCAGAGCTTTGTGGAAAGTCACTCTGGGGCTAGATCTCAGTTTCCAAGGGTGACTCTCATACATGGCCTCTTAAATCACAACACAATACATGGCAATACTTCTCTGAGATCAGTTCCTGAACTCAGTCTATAAGGGGAATCACACCAGAGTTCAAGCCCAGGTAGACCTTGTTATGTCTTCCAACTGTCACACAAATATGCACAATTAAATCCAAAACACTTCCACATGGCACTCATCTTCTTCCATTTACACAATCATCATAACCTCTGGCTGGAGGTTTCCATGAGGGGTGCAGCCCAAGACAGTGTCCAATATAACCTCCCTTGCCCCTCTTTTGCCTAAAATCAGGGTGGCCAGGACATCCTTCCAGTGAACCAAGAGTGATCAAATAGGCCTGCCATTAATATGGCACTGCTTCTCCAATTTGAGGCCTACTGACTGTGTGTTTTAGATTCTTTATGTGAATTGGAGTCTTGAGGAAAACCAAGCACTTATGGGCTAGCCTCTTCAGGGTTTTGAGGAACACATTTGAACCAAATGATCACTGTTCTCACATGATGGAGAACAGGACACTTACAGAGGAATGCGAGAGACTTCATCCACACTGACTGCTCTTTTGTCCATTTTGGTTTTGGATGCACACATGGGATCCTTCTTTAGATCCATCAGGTGCTGAGAATCTAAGCCACAGTCTCACACAGGGCCAAAAGGCTGATTCAGACACATCCCTTTCCAAAGCAATTAAGCAAAGAGCCACAGGTGATGCCCTTTCATTTCCATTTGAAAACTGTTTCTTTAGGCTCTACAATGGTGTGGCCTGAGGCAAAGGCCTTCCTGACATTCAGGGCAACAGAACAATTGATGAGCAAAAGGCCCAAAGCAGGGTTTCTTCACTTAGAATTTCCTGGTCAAACTGATATCTGAGTTTTCTGAGATGCTCCCATTTCTTTCAGCTATCCAGTACATGGCCATGTCACAGAGCTTGGAGGTGGTACATATTTTGGACGCAAAACCATGAGCCTATTCTGGAGAGTGGCCAGAATTCAGGAAGAAAACCGGAACTTAGGAAGATTGTTGGAGTTGTCCATCCATAAGTCAAGCCGCAGTCCATTCATAAATTGGGCAGAATTCAGGAAGAAAACAGGAACTTAGGAAGATTGTTGGAGTTGTCCACCCATAAGTTAAGCCGCAGTCCATTCATAAATTGGGCAAGTTGAGTCTAGACAGGACACATCCAATGATTCATTCTCTTTTCTAATATCTAAAACCACGGACACAGTGGGATACACAGACAAAGAAACACTGGCCTTGTCAAACGACTTACCAGAAACAGTTCACTCCAAACCAAACAAACCGCCTTTCCTACCTATTCTCAGAACATGAGACAAAATCTCAAACCCACACCCACACACACAAAGGAAGCTCCTTCCCCCAAGTAGGTCTGTGACTATTGGGAGTGTCCTCTGACTGGTGGGCCAAACTATGTTCTGATGAAATCGCCTGTCCTGTGTCACATATGGTCTCCTTGGCCAAATCTGTGAAGTTGTCACTACCCAGCGGTGAGCCACTACCTGCTTTCTCAGGAAAGGCCCCTCTTTAGAGCTTTCCTGACATTTGTTCATTCTCATCTCAGTAGGTACCAAGAAAGACTGACTCTTTCCTTGGTAAATCCAAAAAATAAGACCACTGGGACTGGGACTGAGACTGGCTCTGGGTGCCTGGCTTCCCGGATTCCAAGTTCAGAGAGTTCCATCACCAAGGAAGTGAGGTGAGATTACTTCCTTCAGGAATTCTTTGAGGTCATTGCCTTGGCAACCACTTTGTCCTAACTGTTGCTTACAATACTCCTATGAGATGGAGGCTGCCCTTTTTTCCTGTGACACTTTTACAAGTTAGAATGGTATATCAACCATAGGGACCCCGGAACAGCTCTCCACACATGCCTGGTTTGGTCTATCTTCTCTACATTAACAAGAGAGAGGCTTATTCAGACACAACCCTTCATCCTGGGAAGGTTGTTTGCGATGGAAGATGACATTTGCTCTCTCAGGTCCTTCATAGCTGCCTACATCTTCTCCAGGGATGAAATCTGCATGGACATTTGAGGTGCTCAGCAGGAGGAAGATTCCCTACATTCCTGTATTGTAAGACGAACTCTGTCCCTGCTCTTCTGCAAAGTTAGATTAAGGTAAGAGTGTATGGTTAGGGTTAATAACATGTTCGATTTGGGTTACGAATCATTGCGAAGGATGATTAATAGTATTGGGAACCTGCGATATTTATAAGATTATAGAGGTGAAATATAAGTATGGAAACAGAAATCTAGGTAAGATTTGAAGCCCAGAAGGGCATTAGGTCCTTGATTGGGATACTTAGCTTATAATTACGTTCTGCAGAGATGTCTCAGATAAATCGATAATCAATGGCATAGGACCTTACACCTTGGATGATTGATTTTAGAAGAGAACATCCACTCAAATTGAGATAGTCGGTGGGATTAGGAAGGTAGTCAGTAGGTTTAGGAAATAGAGTGAGTATAGAATTTGGGGCAAAAGTTCTGTAGCAATAGGGTTTTTGTTATAGAGTGAATGTAAATTTCAGCACATGTGAAGAGTCAGTCACATGATGAACTGGGGAAAATATGTAAAAAGGAAAATATCAATACAGACATTATGAAATGAGGCAATTATACAGTGAGTGATAGGATTAGACATTTTCAATAGGGTTGAGATTGAATACATAATCTTAGGAAGAAACAAATATGTCGTCACCAATAGGAATGACATTTGAAAGCATTAGGCAACCTGGACATTTATCGTTTTAGTAATCCATGTTCACTTTCCATTTAGGATTTGGTACAATCATAAGTGTGATCTTTGCATTTTGTGCCCAGAAAAATATTGTGAACAAATGTGTATGTAGATCATATGACATGAGTATTTCTTCCACCATTACTGGGAGCAATATTTGAAGACATATAAATTAGTATTGGGGGTACAAAGTGGTGTACCCTGTGTCTTTGAATATAGAGATAATGCATGAATAGACCATACTGTGAATAAATATTATAACTGATTCCACTTTAAATAATGGATTGAATTGATATCTGAAAATATATAGGAAATCATATATTGACATACAATCATTCACTCCAACCAGTTATATATCTAATGGTAATCTTAGGGTTATTGTTTATCATGAAGTGTGTGTGAGTTTTGTTTCAAAAGTGATTATGAAATCGAAAATAATATGTTTGGAAAAAAGTCTCATAAAAAGACCAATCAAGAAATATGGAGGAATTCATGTGTTCTGAAGCAGGAAGTGATTGAAAGTGAAACAAGTGCCTATAAATTTTCTAAATTGTGAATGAAATATATATCCTGTTATGTGCATAAACTGATGAAATAGTAATGTACCGGTGTTGAATAAAAGTGAACGTCAAAATATACATCATGTCCAATAGGAATCTACTTGCATTGATGTTAAACTGGGTCAGTTACTGTAGAAATATTAGAATTGCATGCATTATTCACCAAAGAGAGTTTTTTTATTTTTATTTATGGTTGTTCAAAACATTACATAGTTCTTGATATATCATATTTTACACTTTGATTCAAGTGGGTTATGAACTCCCATTTTTACCCTGTATACAGATTGCAGAATCACATCAGTTACACATCCATTGATTCACATATTGACATACTAGTGTCTGTTGTATTCTGCTGCCTTTCGTATCCTCTACTATTCCCCCTGGCCTCCCTGCCCCTCCCCTCTTCTCTCTCTACTCCCTCTACTGTAATAAATTTCTCCCCCTTGTATTATTTTTCCCTTTCCCCTCAATTCCTCTTGTATGTAATTTTGTATAACCCAGAGGGTCTCCTTCCAATTCCATGCAATTTCCCTTCTCCCTCCCTTCCTCCTCTCATCCCTGTTTAATGTTAATCATCTTGTCATGCTCTTCATCCCTATCTGTTCTTAGTTACTCTCCTTATATCAAAGATGACATTTGGCATTTGTTTTATAGGAATTGTGTAGCATAATCTAGTCTAATGCAATCCATTTCCCTGCAAATTCTATGATTTTTTTATTTTTCAATGCAAAGTAATAATCCATTGTGTATAAATGCCACACTTTTTTATCCATTCTTCTATTGAAGGGCATCTAAGTTGGTTCCACAGTCTTGCTGTTGTGAATTGTGC
This sequence comes from Callospermophilus lateralis, assembly GCF_048772815.1. Lineage (NCBI taxonomy): Eukaryota > Metazoa > Chordata > Mammalia > Rodentia > Sciuridae > Callospermophilus > Callospermophilus lateralis. Next base: position 144,798 of record NW_027512555.1, read on the forward strand.
TGCTATGAACATCGATGTAGCAGTGTCCCTGTAGCATGCTCTTTTTAGGTCTTTAGTGAATAGACCAAGAAGGGCAATAGCTGGGTAAAATGGTGGTTCCATTCCCAGCTTTCCAAGAAATCTCCATACTGCTTTCCAAATTGGCTGCACCAATTTGCAGTCCCACCAGCAATGTACAAGTGTACCTCTTTTCCCACATCCTTGCCAGCACTTCTTGTTGTTTGACTTCATAATGGCTGCTAATCTTACTGGAGTGAGATGGTATCTTAGGGTGGTTTTGATTTGCATTTCTCTGACTGCTGGACATGGTGAGCATTTTTTCATGTACTTGTTGATTGATTGTATGTCCTCATCTGAGAAGTGTCTGTTGAGGTCCTTGGCCCATTTGTTGATTGGGTTATTTGTTATCTTATTGTCTAATTTTTTGAGTTCTTTGTATACTCTGGATATTAGGGCTCTATCTGAAGTGTGAGTAGTAAAGATTTCTTTCCAGTATGTAGGCTCCCTATTTACCTCTTATTGTTTCTTTTGCTGAGAAAAAACTTTTTTAGTTGAGTAAGTCCCATTTGTTGATTCTAGTTATTAACTCTTGTACTATAGGTGTCCTATTGAGGAATTTGGAGCCCAACCCCACAGTATGTACATCGTAACCAAATTTTTCTTCTATCAGACAGTGTGTCTCTGATTTGATATCAAGGTCCTTGATTCATTTTGAGTTAACTTTTGTGCATGGTGTGAAAAAGGGATTCAGTTTCATTTTGTTATATATGGATTTTCAGTTTTCCCAACACCATTTGTTGAAGATGCTATCCTTCCTCCATTGCATGCTTTTAGCTCCTTTATCAAATATAAGATAGTTGTAGTTTTGTTGATTGGTTTCTGTGTCCTCTATTCTGTACCATTGGTCCACCTGCCTGTTTTGGTACCAGTACCTTGCTATTTTTGTTACTATTGCTCTGTAGTATAGTTTGAAGTCTGGTATCGCTATACCGCCTGATTCACACTTCCTGCTTAGCATTGTTTTGCAATTCTGGGTCTTTTATTTTTTCATATGAATTTCATGATTGCTTTCTCTATTTCTACAAGAAATGCCTTTGGGATTTTGATTGGCATTGGATTAAACCTATAGAGAACTTTTGGTAATATCGCCATTTTGATGATGTTAGTTCTGCCTATCCATGAACAGGGTATATTTTTACATCTTCTAAGATCTTCTATTTCTCTCTTTAGGGTTCTGTAGTTTTCATTGTATAAGACTTTCACCTCTTTTGTTAGGTTGATTCCCATTTTTTTTTTTTTTTAGGATATTGTGAATGGAGTGGTTGTCCTCATTTCCATTTCAGAGGATTTGTCACTGATATACAGGAATGCCTTTGATTTATGCGTGTTGATTTTATATCCTGCCACTTTGCTGAATTCATTTATTAGCTCCATTAGTTTCTTTGTAGAACCATTTGGGTCTGCTAGGTATAGAATCATGTCATCTGCAATAGTGATAATTTAAGTTATTCTTTTCCTATTTATATGCCTTTAATTTCTTTCATCTGTCTAATTGCTCTGGCCAGTCTTTTGATAACTATATTGAACAAAAGTGGTGAGAGAAGGCATCCCTGTCTTGTTCCAGATTTTAGAGGGAATGTCTTCAATTTTTCTCCATTCAGAATGATGCTAGCCTGCGGTTTAGCATAGATTGCTTTTACAATATTGAGGAATGTTCTTGTTATTCCTAGTTTTTCTAGAGTTTTGAACATAAAGGGATGCTGTACTTTGTTGAATGCTTTTTCTGCATCTATCTAGATGATAATATGGTTTTTATTTTAAGTCTATTGATGTGGTGAATAACATTTATTGATTTTCGTATATTGAACCCTCCTTGCATCCCAGGGATGAATCCTACTTGATCATGGTGCACATTTTTTTGATATGTTTTTGTATCTGATTTGCCAGAATTTAATTTAAGATTTTTGCATTTAGGTTCATTAGAGATATCGGGCTTTAGTCTTCTTTCTTTGAAGTGTCTATCTGGTGTAGGAATCAGGGTGATATTGGCCTCGTAGAATGAATTTGGAAGATCTCCCTCTTTTTCAATTTTCTGAAATAGCTTTAAAAGTATTGGTATTAGTTCATATTTAAAGGTTTTGTAAAACTCTGCTGTATACCCATACGGTCCTGGGATTTCCTTAGTTGGTAATCTTGTGATGTTTTTTTTTTTATTTCCTCAATTGATATTGGTATGTTTAGGTTGTCTATATCCTCCTAACTCACTCTGGTCAGATCATATGACTTAAGAAATTTTTTGATGCCTTCACTATCTTCTATTATTTTAGAGTATAAGGATTCAAAGTAATTTCTGATTATCTTCTGTATTTCTGAAATATCTGTTGTGATATTGCCTTTTTCATCCCGTATGATAGTAATTTGAGTTCTCTCTCCTCATCGTTAGCATGGCTAGGGGTCTGTCCGTTTTATTTATTTTTTCCTCCAATTGGTGTGACGTGTCTACCATGCCCGTGGACCCCTGTGGTGTTCTGCCAATCAGTCGCAGGTCTGCCTACCTTGCAGGCGTGGGCGGCGGCACTGCTCTACTCCTACTCCAATTGGGGTGAAGTGACTACCATGCCGGCGGGCCGCTGTGACTGGTCCGCCGGTTGGTCGCAGGTCTGCCTACCTTGTGAGCACGGGCTACAGATCTGTTCTGCCCCTACTCCAAATATGGTAAAGTGTCTGCCGCGCCAGGCGGCCGCTGGGCCTCTTCTTCTGGTCAGGTGCAGGTCTGCTACCTTGCGGGCGCGGGTGGTGGCTCTGCTCTGCCCCTACCCCAATTGGTGTGTCGTGACTACCATGCCGGCAGGTTGCTGTGCCTGTTCTGGGCGTGGGCGAAGGCTCTGCTCTGCCCCTACTCCTATTGGGGTGATGTGACTACCATGCTGGTGACCCACTGGGATTTTACTAGGTGTGGGAGAAGGCTCTGCTCTGCAACTACTCCAATTGGGGTGACGTGACTACCACACCTGCGGGTCACTGGGCCTGTTCTGTGCACGGGCGGCGGCTCTGTTCTGCCTCTACTCCAATTGGGTTGACGTAACTACCATGCAGGTGTGTCACTGGGTCTGTTCCAGTCACGGGCAGCTGCTCTGCTCTGCCCCTCTGGCTTGATGACAAAGTGAGAGAGACCCAGGTGTTTGTGACTCACTTTCTTCACCAGGAGACCAACTGTTTCTGTCACTGCTGGTATCAATGAAGTTATCTCCTCTGCTGCTTTCTGATGACATCAGAAATTTGCCATGTTGGTATCCCATGTGAAAGGCAGCATTTCGTTCCCTTTTCTGGGTGACCAAAGCAATGAGTGAGTCCTGACCGGCCCTCACAAGCAGTGTCTCAATCCTGTTTCCACTGCCTATGAAGGCTCGGTTGATATTTACCTCCACAGTATTCAGCAAGACCCGGACCGAGAAGCAGTTTCCGCGGGTTCTTTAGCCCTGGGCCAGATCAGTTCCGAGAGGTGGAATTCGGCCGCTCTGGGCTTTGTGTATGTTCTAATAGGAGCAGGCTCCAAGACGGAGTTTCTGCAGGTTCTTTAGCACTGAGCCTGAGTAATTTGTCTGCAACACAAAGGTGAATGGCATCCTGAAATTACCTGTTCTATAGCTGAATGAGCTTCGATCAGTCAAAAACAGGGATGGTGACATCAGCTCTCCAAGATAGTGGCCGCTGGCTTCCTCTGTGGTCTGACCAGTGTGGAGAACCGAATTGGACCGCATCCTTCCCCATCTCAAACAAAGAATTCAGCACTTAGCACAGTGATTGCATACCTGGCAGGAGCCCACAGAATCCACACCACTGTATATTTGCATTGCTATCTCTTCATTTCCCAGTGCGCGCCGCAGACTCTAGCCACAGACCGATTTTCTGAATAAGCAGCATGACGCTCCATGTGGACAAATCACTCGTGTTTGAGCTCACGTAGCTGATCCTCGTGAGATGGAAATATGTCCACTAGGTTTTGGAGCACCCCAATTTTGCTGGAAATTTCTAACAAGATATATTTTAGCCGTTATAACTCGTCATTCTCCCGCACAGTGACGCGGTACATGGGGGTGATGCACTCCCTTCACCACCATCATATGATCCCCCGAAGTTAGTTTGCAGTACTAAGAAACAAATATGTATTTCAGGTGGATGAATATTTCTGAGAATATTCTTGTGAAAACATGATTATAAACCCACATACATGAATATGAATGAATTTAGGGAGTGTATAATAAGAAAAATATACTTCATATTTTGAAAAATCTGGAGAGTGAATATATATATATATATATATATATATATATATATATATATATATATATATATACACACTCACAGACATTAAAAAGTAGCATTATGTATGCCAATCGAAATTCACCATGAAATAATATATCATCCACAGATCCAAAAATATTCATTTTAATGAACATGGATTTATATTGTTCAACTAAGAAGCTCACTCATATGTTGTATTTTCAGTTCCAACAGCGTTTAGTAGGAGTGATCTCTTCTCACAATTTGCATCTGCCAAGCCAGCCACCTCACAAAATGTACGAGTGATACCAGGTAGAATTCTAAATGTGCATATGAAAATACATGTGATGAATAGGCTACAGAGAAAGGGAGACAGTTATTCACATATTTGTTAACTTTTAAAACACATGGAGAACTATTTCAATTAAAATTCCCTAGATTTATAACACCTACCATTTATCATAAGAAAGGCAAGTCCAACTATACACCATGCCTCATGTGAACCTCTTGTATTTCTATTCTGTTTGGGTTATTTTTCTCCACCATATTAGGATTAGAAGTCAAAGTCTAGTAGGGTATGTGTTAGTGTCAGGGATTCAGTATTTTGAATGGAAAATTGGAAAATGTATCCAATGTGTATGCAAATATGTGCTACACAAAAAATTCCCACTCTCATTCAGCACAATGCCTTGACATTACCTTCACCCCACATAAGACACAATTAGAGGAGAAGAGTTAGAAAATCTGTGAATACATATATGGAATGAAAAATGCTCAGGAGTTCACAAATTTGCAGGTGGTAGAGGAGTTTCCAAAAGTAATGGACAGGGTAAAAACTCCACAAACATGAAGTTCTGCCAGCCTAACATCTGGAGAAACTGCCTCTGAGGTTGGGCAATGAAATATATGCTGTTGTTAGGAGCATTAGTTTCATTTGTTGTGAGACCATCATAGCTGAGTCTTCATCTATGTGATCTGGATGACATGGATTCTTATTTTCCAATGAACATGAGGCAGCAGTGCTGAATTTTCTATTTGTAGGTAACCTGTGGCCACTGGGGTCTAAATGTCTCCTCTTGTGGACTGTAATTCCATTTGGTCATCCTCCACTATTCGTGGTATTTCTTGCTGCTGCACTGGGAGTTTGGTATTTGCTTCATGAAATACAAGGAGTTCAACTGGGACACAGTGCTGAAGTGAGTTCTGTCAAGTGTGGTGGGTCAGGTTCGTCAGGAGAATGCACCAACCAGGCTTCTATCCCACATAGCTTGCCCCATTTTCCATAGCAACCTGATTCTGAACATTGCCCTAAAACCTCTCCATATAACAATATGCTTTTACATATAAGGGTCTACTGGCTGCAAAATGTCAGTCACAATCCATTTGGAAGCCAATGGCAGATCCACATGCCCCCACCACAGATGTTTTATTACACACCTGCCATCCACTACTCTAGTACAACTACTCAGCAGGATCCAACTTACTGGCATCTCTGTTAAACACCATTTTCATAAAACCCAGTCAATCAAGGCACTTTCTTGTATACTCATGATCAGCAACAGGACATTCAAATGTTCTCCAGAGCTACCTGGTCATGGGAATTTCAAAAATTTCATGGTATTGATCTAGCCAATTTTCAAGGATGAAGTTGGAGGCACTGTGGATTTCAATTCACTCAGAAACCATTAAATGGTGAGGAAGCTCATTTCTATGAAAACTCTGGAGAATTCTTACAGGCAAGGCTTCCAAAAGTGCCCAAAAGTCACATTAAGCCAGGCCCATTGAGGTTTACAATGTATGTTCCATGTGTGTTTTGACTCTCAAATATGGCTGCCAAGTCTTTAAGAATAATATCATGTGATATCCTGGCTGAGATTCCCTGTGCTCTGTGGAAAGTCACCTTGGGCCTAGATGTCACTTTCCAAGGGCAACTCTCATGCATGGCCATCTAAAATTCCAACACAATTCCTGGCAATAATTCTCTGAGATCAGTAAAAGAACTCAGTCTCTAAGGGGAATCACACCAGGGTGCAAGCCTAGGTGGACCCAGTGATCTCTTCCAACCGCCAGACATATGTCCACAATTAAAACCAAACACTCTCACATGGCACTCATCTTCTTCCATATAGACACTCATCATATCCTCTGGCTGGAGGTTTCCATAAGGGACGCAGCCCACGACAGTGTCTAAAATAAGCTCCCTGCCCCTCATTTGCCTAAAGACAGGGTGGCCTGGACTCTCTTCCTGTGAACCAGGAGTGATCAAATAGGCCTGCCTTTAATATTGCTTGGCTTCTCCAACTTGAGGCCTTCTAGCTTTGGGGTTTAGATTCTTTAAGTGAATTGGAGTCATGAAAATGAAGCACCTATGGCCTAGCCTCTGCAGGGCTTTGAAGAACTCATTTGACCCAAAGGATCCCTATTCTCACTTATGAATATCAGGAACCTACCAGAGGAAGGCAAGAGAGTTCATCAACAATATCTGATCTTTTTGCCATTTTGGTTTTGGATGCACGCATGGGATCTATCTTTAGATCCATCAGGTGTGAGAATCTAAGCCACAGCCTCACACAGGGCCAACAGGCTGATTCAGACATATCCCAATCCTAAGCAATTAAGCAAAGTGCCACAGGTGATGCCCTTTCATTTCCATTTGAAAACTCTTTTCTTCAGGCTTCACAAAGTGGTGGCTTGAGGCAAAAAACTTCCTGACATTCAACAGAACAATAGGTAAGCAGAAGGACCAAAGCAGGGTTTCTCCACTGAGACTTTCCTGGTCAACAGATATCTGAGATTTCTGAGATGCTAGCCATTTCCTTCAGCTTCCAGTACATAGCAATGTCACAGATCTTGTAGGCGGTACAAATCTTGGACACAAAACCATGATACTATTCTGGAGAGTCGCCAGAATTGAGAGAGAAAACAGGAAATTAGGAAGCTTGTAGGTGTTGCCCATCCATAAGGCAAGCCAGAGTCCACTCATGAATTGGGCAGGATGAATGCTGGGAAGCTTTCTACTAGACTGAACACATCCATTGATGCATTGTCTTTTTAATGTCTACAACAATGGACTCAGTGGGATACACTCACACATAGGAACACTCGCCTTGTCAAAGGACTTAATACAAATATTCCACTCCATACCAAACAAACCGCCTTTCCTACCTATTCTCAGAACATGAGACAAAACCACAAACTCACACCCACACCCACAATGGCACCTCCTTCCCCCTAGTAGGTCTGTGACTCCCCGGAGTATCCTCTGACTGGTGAGCCATACTATGTTCCTCCAAAATGACCTCTCCTGTCTCAGATCATGTCTGCTTGGCCAACTCTGTGAAGTTCTCAAGAGCCAGCGGTGAGGCACTACCTGCCTTATCAGGAAAAGCCCCTCTTCAGAGGTTTCCTGGCATTTGGCCTTCCTCACATCTGTAGGTACCAAGAAAGACTGACTCTGTCCTTGGTAAATCCAAACATGTCAGACCACTGGGACTAGGACAGAGACTCTCTCTGGGTGCCTGGCTTCCTGGATTTCAAGTTCAGAGAGTTGCATCACCAAGGAAGTGAGGTGAGATCACTTCCTTCAGGATCTGAATTATGTCACTGCCTTGGCAACCACTTTGTCCTAACAGTTGCTTCCAAAATACTATGAGGTGGAGGCTGCCCTGATTTTCATGGGACACTTTCTCTAGTTAGAATGTTATATCAACCGTAAGCACCCGGGAACAGCTTCCACACAGGACTGGTTTGGTCCATGTTCTATACATTAAGAAGAGAGAGATTGATTCAGAAACAACCCTTCATCCTGACCAGGATGATTGCCATGGAAGATGACTTTTGCTTTCTGAGGTAATTCATAGCTGCCTTCATCTTCACCAGGGATCACTTCTGCATGAACATTTGAGTTTCTCAGCAGGTGAACATCCCCTAGATTCCTGTAGTTTAATACACACACTGTTCCTGCTCTCCTGCAAAGTTAGTGTATGGTTAGGGTTAATAATATGTTCGATTTGGGTTAGGAATCATTCTGCAGGATGAATAATGAGATTGGGAACCTGTGATATTTATAAGAATATATAGGTAAAATATATGTATGAAAACGGGAATCTAAGAAGGATTTGAAGCCCAGAAGGGCATTGAGCCCTTGATTTGGATACTTAGTGTTGAATTATGTTCTGTACAATTGTCTCAGTTAAATCGAAATACAGTGGCATAGGACCTTGTACCTTGGATGATTGAATGTAGAAGAGAACATCCAGTCAAAAAGGGATAGTCAGTAGGATTAGGAAGATAGTCAGTAGGTTTAGGAAAAAGAGTGAGTATATGATTTGGAATAAAAAGCTTCTTTAGCAATAGGGTTTCATTGGGAGAGTGAATGTAAATGTCAGCACATGTGAAGAGTTAGTCACAATGATGAACTGGGGAAAATGTGTAGGAAAGCAGGTGTCAATAGAGACATTACGAAATCAGGCAAAGTATAAAGTGAGTCATAGGATTAGACATTTTCAACAGGGTTGAGTTTGAATACATAATCATAGGAAAAAACAAATATGTCGTCATGAATGGGAATGACATTTGAGAGCATTAGGCAACCTGGACATGGATGTTATTAGTTATCCACGTTCACTTTCCTTTTAGGCTTTTGTACAATCATAAGTGTTACATTTTTATGTTTTTTTTTGTTCAGAATATTACTGTGATAAAATGTATATGTAGATCAGGTGACATGAGTATTTCTTTCACCATTTTTGGGGGCAATATTTTGAAGACGTATACATTAGTATTAGGGGTACAAAGAGGTGTACCCTGTGTCTATTAATATAGAGATAATGCATGAATAGACCATACTATGAATAAATAACGTAACTGATTCCACTTTAAATAATGGATTGAATTGATATGTGAAAATATATAAGAAATCTTATATTGATATACAATCATTCATTCCAACCAGTTATATATCTAATGGTAATATTAGGATTATGGTTTATGAAGAATGGTGTTTGAGTTTTGCTTTATACGTGATGATGTTAAACAAAAATAATGTGTTTGGAAAGAAGTCTCATGAAAAGACCAGTCAAGAAACATGGAGGGATACATGTGTTCTGAATCAGGAAGTGATTGATCGTGAAACAAATGCCTATAAATTTTCTAATTTGTGACTGAAATATATATCCCATGATGTGCATAAACTGAAGAAATAGTAACGTACAAGTGTTGAATAAAAATGAGAGTCAAAATACACATCATGTCCCCTAGAAATCAACTTGCATTGATTTTAAACTGGCTAAGTAACTGTAGAAATATTAGGGTTTGTATGCACCATTCACTGAATTTAGTTTTCAGTACTAGGAAACAATATGTATTTCAGGTGGATGATTATTTCTGAAAATAATCTTGTGGAAAGTTGATTATAAATCCACAGATATGAATATGAATGAATTTAGGGAGTGCATAATAAGACACATATATTTCATATTTTGAAAAATCTATATATATATATATATACACACACACGCAAAAGCACAGATATTAAAAAGTAGCAATACAGGAGATCCATTATGAATTCAGGCATGGAGAAATCAAGTCTCTGATCTCTTCAGCTGCGCGGGCATAGGGAGTCGTAAACTGTCTAAATGCTGTTTGCTCAGAATCACTAGGCAATATTGACCTGTTGTGAATCTGGGGTGAACAGTCTGGGCCCCTCAGAACACACACAAAGCCCGGATTGGCTGCATTCAAGCTTAGATTCGTCTGGTTTTTGTGACTCAGCACTAACATTCCCGCTGAAATAACTGGTCGGGCTTTCTGAATTGAGAGTTAAAAGCCAACTGAGCCTTCATAGGCAGTGGACACAGGATTGAAATGGGGCTTGAGAGAGATAGTCAGGACCCACCTGTTGCATTGGTCACCCAGCAAAGGGAACGAACGGTCACCATTTGAATGGGATACCACCATGGCAGAGAACTGACGTCATAGGCGGAGGAGATAACTTCATTGAAACCAGCGCGACAAGTGTGTAATCCCATTGCCATCTCTCTTAACAACGCAGGGAAACCTCAAGGGCCCTTCCCACCTCTGCCGTAATGGCCCCTCCCAGCTCTCCAAGGAGCGCGATACCCAGACCTAGGGAATCAAGATTGGCTCGGGACTCGCGGCGTGGAATTCCCTGCTACTGCTCCCACCAGTGCTGACAATTGAGGTCTCTTACACCACCTACCGGGGCCATGGCTCCTGAAGGGCAAGCAAATTCGCTGGAGGTTCTCAGCCCCAAGCTCTACAAACTTAGGGTCTGAGGAAGGCAAACAAGGAGAGTGTGCCCAGGCGTTCATGGAAACAGGGCTACCAGGAGCAGAGGCCTGGCTTGTAACCAGTATTGTGGTGATCATCACAGGTGAGTGTGGCCTGGCTTGAGGAAGCACAAGAGAAAGCCCTAGGCACTCAGAATTGGAGACCGGCCCAGTCTGGGAGGAAGAGCTGCTGCACAGTGATTGGTTCTCACTTATTGAGAGGAGAAGCTTGGCCCAGTGCGCACAGCTCCACCTACTGGAAGAGAAGTTATTTGAACTCTAGGACTGCATGTATTATTATTATTTTTTTATTTGTATTTTTTTCTTTCATTTTCATTTTTGTTATTGTTGTTCTTTAACTTTTTTAAATGTTTTTATTTTTTAATTTTTTTATTTTATTATTATTATTATTATTTTAAATTTTAATTTTCAATTTTTTAATCATCATCATTACTTAAAACTTTCTTTCTTTATTTTCTATTTTTTTCTTTTGTCTTTTCATTTCTTTTCATTTTTCTTATTCCCCCTTCCTTGAATTCTACCTGCCTACTCTCATTCTCTTTAGTGACTTCTCCCTTCCCTTCTAATATCTTTCCTCCCAAGCATCAAATAAATTTATAAGAGTAAGCAGTAACTCAGTAGTCAAACAGAAGAAGAAGTAACATGAGCAGCATATAAAAACAAGGAAGAAAAGGAGTACGAACAATGAAGGACAGCCTAAATATTCAAGAGCACCTAGAGTCATCAGAAAAATGGTCATATAAAGAACTCAAGTAATACCTTAGACAGATGGAATGGAACCTTAAATAGGATACGAGACAGCAAAAACAAACAGTGATAAAACGCATTGAAAATGAATTACATAAACAGATAAAATGAGAAATTAAGCATCTTTATCAGGAGATAGAGATTATTAGAAAAATCAAACAATAATTCTAGAAATCAAGGAAATGATAAACCAAATTAAAAACTCAATTGAGAGTATCACTAACAGAGTAGAGCAAGTAGAAGACAGAATGTCAGATAATGAAGACAAAATATATCATCTTGAAAAAAGTCTAGCCAACAAAGAAATGCTGTAAAAAATTATGAGAAAACATTCAAGAGATATGGGATAACATAAAAAACAAACAAACTAATGAGTCATATGGATAGAGGAAGGTACAGAGATTAAAACCAAGGGAATGAGAAACCTGGTGAATGAAATAATTACAGAAAACTTTCCAGAAATAAAAATGGAAACGGATAAACAAATTGTAGATGCTTACAGGACACCGAGCACACAAAATCACAGTAGACCAATGCCAAGACACATTGTTATAAAGATATCCAATATACAGAACAAAGAGAAAATATTAAAAGCTACCAGAGAAAGGAGGCAGATTACAATCATTACAATCAGGGGTAAACCAAAAAGTTTAACAAAGGATTTTTCATCATAGACGCTGGAAGTGAGAAGATCCTGGAACAACGTACTTCAAACACTGAAAGACAATGGATGCCAACCAAGAATTATGTATCCAGCAAAATTAAGCTTAAGATAAGACAACAAGATAAAAATATTTCATGATAAACAAAAGCTAAAAGAATTTCAGCCAGATAACCAGCATTGCAAAGCATCTTGAGCAAAACACTACACGAGGAAGAAATGAAAATCAACAACGAAAACCATCAGTGAGAAGTGCCTCAGTAATGACAGAGGGAAGGGGAAAAGCAAATCATGGAGAATCAAACTAATTAAAAAATATATATATATAAAAAACATGGGTGGAGGTACAAACCATATATCAATAGTAACTCTAAATGATAATGGCTTAAACTCTCAAATAAAGTGACATTGGCTTGTAACTTGAAATAAAAAAAAACAAATCCAACAATATGTTGCCTCCAAGGGACACATCTGAATGGAAAAGACATACACAGGCTGAAGGTGAAAGATTGGGAAAATTTATACCATGCACAAGGTCCTCGTAAGCAAGCAGGGGTGGCCATCCTCCAATCGAATAAAATCGACCTCAAGACTAATTTAATCAAAGGGATAAGGAAGGACTATATATACTGTTAAAAGAAACCATTCACCGACAAGACATAACAATTATCAATATTCACGCAGCAAATAATGGTGCTGCGACGTTCATAAAACAATTTATCCTCAGGTTCAAGAATCAAATAGACCACAATACAATAATTATGGGTGACTTCAACTCACCTCTCTCACCATTGGACAGATCCTCCAAACAAAAGTTGAATAAAGGAACTATAGAACTCAATATCACAATCAATACCCTATACTTAACTGACATATATAGAATATATCAACCATCATCAAGTGGATATACTTTTTTCTAACCAGCACATGAATCCTTCTCAAAAATAGACCATATGTTATGCCATAGGGCAACCCTCAGTAAATATAAAGGGGTGGAGATAATACCATGAATTTTTTGTGATCATAATGGAATGAACCTGGAAACCAATGATAAAGAAGGAAGAAAAAATCATATATCACATGCAAAATGAAGAATATGTTACTGAATGATCAATGGGTTACAGAAGACATAAAGGAGGAAATCAAAAAATTCTTAGAGATAAATGAAAATACAGACACAACATATCAGATTCTATGGGACACAATGAAAAGAAGTTTTAAGAGGTAAATTCATTGCCTGGAGGTCATTCCTCAAAATAGAAAAACAAACAAACAAACAAATGAGCTCACACTTCATCTCAAAGCCCTAGAAGAAGAAGAGCAAAACAACAGAAAATGTAGCAGAAGAAAAGAAATAATTAAAATCATAGCAAAATTGAAACAAAAGAAACTATTGAAAAAATTAACAAAACTAAAAGGTGCTTCTTCAAAAAGATAAATAAGATCGACAGACCCTTAGCCATGCTAACGAAGAGAAGAAGAGAGAGAACTCAGATTACTAACATACGGGATGAAAAAGGCAATATCACAACAGATGCTACATAAATACAGAAGAAAATTAGAAATTATTTTGAAAAACTGTATTCCAATAAAATAGAAAATAGTGAAGACATCGATAAATTTCTTAAGTCATATGATTTGACCAGACTGAGTCAGGAGGAAACACACAATTTAAACTGACCAATATCAATGGATGAAGTAGAAGAAGCAATCAAAAGACTACCAACCAAGAAAAGCCCAGGACCGGATGGGTATACAGCAGAGTTTTACAAAACCTTTAAAGAAGAATTAATACCAATACTTTTCAAGTTATTCAGGAAATAGAAAAACTGGAAGCTCTGCCAAATTCATTCTATGAGGCCAACATCACCCAGATTCTGAAACCAGACAAAGACACCTCAAAGAAAGAAAACTACAGACCAATATCTCTGATGAACCTAGATGCAAAAATCCTCATTAAAATTCTGGCGAATTGGATTCAAAGGCACATCAAAAAAATTGTGCACCATGATCAACTTGAATTCATCCCTGGGATGCAAGGAGGGTTCAATATATGGAAATCAATAAATGTTATTCACAACATCAATAGACTTAAAGATAAGAACCATATGATCATCTTGATAGACGCAGAAAAACCATTCAACAAAGTAGAGCATTCCTTTATGTTCAAAACATTTTAAAAACTAGGGATAACAGGAACTTACCTCGACATTGTAAAAGATAACTATGTTAAGCCTAAGGCTAGCATCATTCTGAATGGAGAAAAATTGAAGGCATTCACTTTAAAATCTGGAACAAGGCAGGGATATCCTCTATCACCACTTCTATTCAATATAGTTCTCGAAAAACTGGCCAGAGCAATTAGAGAGATGAAAGACATTAAAGGCATAAAAATAGGAAAAGAAGAACTTAAATTATCACTATTTGTAGATGACATGATTCTATACATAGAAGACCCAACAGGGTCTACAGAAAAAACTACTAGAACTAATAAATGAATGCAGCAATGTGGCAGGATATAAAATCAACATGCATAAATCAAAGGCATTTCTGTATATCAGCGACAAAACTTCTGAAACAAAAATGAGTCAAAACACTGCATTCCCAATTTCCTCAAAATAATTAAATACTTGGGAATCAACCTAACAAAAGAGATGAAAGATTTATATAATGCAAACTACAGAACCCTAAAAAGAGAAATAGAATAAGATCTTAGAAGATGGAAAAATATACCCTGTTCATGGATAGGCAGAACTAACATCATCAAAATTGCTATATTACCAAAAGTTCTCTATAGGTTTAATACAATGCCAATCAAAATCCCAAAGGATTTTTTTTTGTAGAAATAGATAAAGCAATGATGAAATTCAAATGGAAAAATAAAAGACCCAGAATAGCAAAAGCAATTCTAAGCAGGAAGTGTGAATCAGGCAGTATAGTGATACCAGATTTCAAATTATATTACAGAGCATTCATAACAAAAACAGCATGGTACTGGTACCAAAACAGGCGGGTGGACCAATGGTACAGAATGGAGGACACAGAGACTAATCCAAAAATCTACAACTGTCTTATATTTGATAAAGGAGCTAATGGCCTGCAATGGAGGAAGGATAGCATCTTCATCAAATGGAGTTGGGTAAACTGGAAATCCATATGCAACAAAATGAAACTGAACCCCCTCCTCTCGCCATGCACAAAAGTTAACTCAATGTGGATCAAGGAGCTAGATTCAAATCAGAGTCTCTGCGTCTGATAGAATACAAAGTTTGCTCCGATCTACATATTGTGTGGTCAGGCTCCAAATTCCTTAATAGGACACCCATAGAACAAGAGTTAATAATAAGAATCAACAAATGGGACTTACTTAAACTGATTTTTTTTCTTAAAGAGAGAAACAATAAGAGAGGTAAATATGGAGCCTACATCATGGGAACAAATTTTTAGTCCTCACCCTTCACATGGAGCCCTAATATCCAGAGTATACAAAGTATACAAAGAACTCAGAAAATTAGACAATGAGATAACCAATAACCCAATGGGCCAAGGACCTGAACAGAAACTTCTCAGAGGAGGACAAAGAATCAATTAACAAGTACATGAAAAAATGCTCTCCATTTCTAGCAGTAAGAGAAATGCAAATAAAAACCACCCTAAAATACCTTCTCAATCCAGTGAGATTGGCAGCCATAATGAAGTCAAACAACAACAAGTGCTGGCGAGGATGTGGGGAAAAGGGTACTCTTGTACATTGCTGGTGGGACTGAAAACTGGTGCGGCCAATTTGGAAAGCAGTATGGAGATTCCTGGGGAATCTGGGAATGGAAGCACCATTTGATCCAGCTATTGCCCTTCTCAGACTATTCCCTGAAGACCTTAAAAGAGCGTACTACAGGGATACTGCCACATCGATTTTCATAGCAGCACAATTCACAATTGCTACACTGTGGAACCAACCCAGATGCCCTTCAATAGATGAATGGATAAAAAAATGTGACTTTTATATACTATGGAGAATTACGCAGCACTAAAAAATGACCAAATCTTGGAATTTGCAGGGAAATGCATGGCACTGAGCAGATTATGGTTAGTGAAGCTAGCCAATCCCTAATAAACAAATGCCAAATGTCTTGTTTGATATAATGAGGTCACCTAAGAACAGAGCAGGGAGGAAGAGCATGAAGAAAAGATTAACATTAAGCAGAAACATGAGGTGGGAGGGAAAGGGAGAGAAGAGGGAAATTGCATGGTAATGGAGAGAGACACTTATTGTTACACAAAATTACATATAAGAGGTTGTGGGAAAATAAACAAGGAGAGAAATGATTTAGAGTAGGTATGGTAGAGAGAGAAGATGGGAAGAGAGGGGAGTGGGGATAGTAGAGTATAGGAAAGGTAGCAGAATACAACAGTAACTTATAGGGCATTATGTAAAAATATGGATGTGTAACTAATGTGATTCTGCAATCTGTATTTGGAGTAAAAATGGGAGTTCATAACCCACTTGAATCTAATGTATGAAATATGATATGTCAAGAGCTTTGTAATGTTTTGAGCAACCAATAAAAGAAAAAAAAGTAGCAATATATATGCCAATAGAAATTCATCATGAAATGTATATAATCCACAGATCGAAAAATATTCATTTTACTGAACATGGATTCATGTATAATGTTTTTCAACTAGGAAGCTCACCCATAGGTTGAATTTTCAGTTCCAACAGCGTTTAGGAGGAGTGATCTCTTCTCTCAATTTGCATCTACCAATTCAGCCACCTCACAAGTGTATACGAGTGATATCAGGTAGAATTCTATATGTGCATATAAAAATACATGTGCTGAATAGGCTACAGAGAAAGGGAGATAGGGATTCACATATTTGCTAATTTTAAAAACACATGTAGAACTATTTCAACAAAAAATTGACTAGACTTATAACTCCTACATTATATAATGCAAAAGGCAATTCCAACTATACACCATGCGTCCTCTGAACTGCTTGTGTTTCTTCTCTTTTTGGCTTATTTTTCACCATAATATTAGGATTATTAGTCAGAGACTAGTAGGGTATGGGTTATAGTGTCAGGGATTCAGTATTTCAAATGGAAATTAAAAAATGAATCCAATGTGTATGTAAATATGTGCTACACAAAAATCTTCCCACTCACATTCAGAACAATGCCTTGACATTACCTACGCCCCAAGTAAAACACAATTAGAGTAGAAAAGTGTGAAAATCTATGAATACAAATATGGAATGGAATATGCTCGGGAGTTCACAACCTTGGAGGTGGTAGAGGAGTTTCCAAAAGTAAAGGACAGGGTAAACACTCCACAAACAAGGAGCTCTGCTGGCCTAAGAATTCTTGGGAAACGGCTTCTGAGGTTGGGCACTTGAAATATATGTTGTTGTCATGAGCTTTAGCTTACTTTGTAGTGAGACCATCAAAGCTGGGTCTGCATCTATGTGACCGAAAGACATGGTTTCTTATATTCCAATGAACATGAGGCAGCAGTGCTCAATTCTCTCTTTGTAGCTAAACTGTGTCCATTGGAAGCTAAGTGTCTCCCGGTGGGGACTGTGAAGACATTTGGTCATCCTCCACTTTTCGTGGTATTTCTTGCTTCTGCACTGGGAATTTGGTATTTGCTTCACAAAACATAAAAAGTTCATCTGGGATACAGTGCTGGAGGGAGTTCTGTCACGTGTGGTGGGTCAGGGTCTGCAGGAGAATGCAGCAACCAGGCTTCTATCTCACATAGCTTGCCCCAATAACCATAGCAACCTGATTCTGAATATTGCCCTGAAAACTCTCCATTTTACAAGATGCCTTTACATATAAGGGTCTGATGTCTGCACTATATCAGTCACAAGCCATTTGGAAGCCAATGGCAGATTCACATGGCCCCACCATGATGTTTTATCACACACCTGCCCAACACTGCTCTAGGCCCCCTACTCAGCAGGCTCCAAATTACTGGCTTCTCTTGTTCTACAGGATTTTCATGAAACCCAGTCAAAAACAAGGCACTGTCTGGTATACACATGATCAGCAACAGGACATCAAAAGTTTCTGCAGTGCCACCTGGTCATGGGAGTTTCAAAAATTTCATGGTAATTATCTAGCAATTTTTCAAGGGTGAAGTTAGAGGCACTGTGGGTTTCAATTCATTCAGGAACCATTAAGAGTTGAGAAAGTTCATTTCAATGAAAGCTCTGGAGAACTCTCACAGTCAATGCTTCTCAAACAGTTGCCAAAAGGTCTCCTAAAGCCAGGCCAATTGACATCTACAATGTGAGGTCCATGTGTGTTTTGACTCAAATATGGCTGCTAAGTCTTTCAGAATAAAATCATGTGATATCCTGGCTGAGATTCTCAGGCCTCTGTGGAAACCACCCTGGGCCTAGATCTCAGTTTCCAAGAGTGAGTCTCATGCGTGGCCTCCTAAAATCCCAACACAATTCATGGCAATACTTCTCTGAGGTCAGTTTCAGAACTCAGTCTCTAAGGGGAATCACACCAGAGTTCAAGCCCAGGTGGACCCAGTCATCCCTTCCATCCGCCAAAAAATGACCACAATTAAAATCAAAACACTCCCACAATGCCATCATCTTCTTCCATGTAGACACTCATCATAACCTCTAGCTGGAGGTTTCTATGAGCCCAAGGTAGTGTCCAAATAAGCTCACTTGCCCCTCATTTGCCTAAAATCATGATGGCCTGGACACTCTTCCTGTGAACCAGGAATGATCAAATATTCTTGCTGTTAAAGTGTTCCACTTCTCCAATTTGAGGCCTACTGGCTGTAGGGTATAGATTCTTTATGTGATTTGGAGTCATGAGAAAACCCAAGCAAATATGGGCTAGCCTCTCCAGGGATTTCAAGAACTCATTTGACCCAAAGGATCCCTATTCTCACTTGATGGAGGTCAGGAACCTAAAACAAGAGGGCAAAAATATTCACCCACAATGACTGCTCTTTTGGCCATTTTAGTTTTGGAAACACATGGGATCTTTCTTTAGATCCATCACGTGCTGAGAATCTAAGCCACAACCTCATACAAGGACAAGAGGCTGATTCAGACACATCCCAATCCAAATCAATTAAGCAAAGAGCCACTCGTGATGTCCATACATTTCCATATGAAAACAGTTTTCTTCAGGCTACACAAAGGGGTGGACTGAGGCAAAGGCCTTCCTGACATTCAGGGTAATAGAAATAGAAGTAAGCAAATGGCCCAAAGAAGGGTTTCTCCACTGAGACTTTACTGGTCACACTGAAATCTGAGTTTTCTTAGATGCTCCCATTCCCTTCAGCTATCCAGTACATGGCCATGTCACAGAACCTTGTGGTGTTACATATTTGGGAAACAAAACCATGAGTCTATTCTGGAGAGTGGCCAGAATTCACGAAGAAAACAGGAACTTTTGAAGATAATAGATGTTGCCCATCCATAAGGCAAGCTGCAGTCCATTCATTAATTGGGCAGTATGAATGCGGGGAAGCTTTCAACTAGAGACAACACATCCATTGATGCATTCTCTTTTCTAATGTCTACAACCACGGATACAGTGGGATACACAGACTTAGAAACACTCACCATGTCAAACGACTTACTAGAAACAGTCCACTCCAAACCAAACAAACCACCTTTCCTACCTATTCTCAGAACATGAGAAAAAACCACAAACTCACACCTACAATGGCAAAGGCACTTCCTTCCCCCAAATAGGTCTGTGACTATCCGGAGTGTCTTCTGACTAGTGGGCCATATTATGTTCCCCCAAAATGGCCTGTCCTGTTTCAGATCTGGTCTCCTTGGCCAACTCTGTGAAGTTGTCAGGAGCCAACGGTGAGCCACTACCTGCTTACTCAGGAAAGGCCCCTCTTCAGAGCTCTGCTGGCATTTGGCCATCCTCACATCAGTGGGTACCAAGAAAGACTGACTATGTCTTTGGGAAAGCAAACAAGTTAGCCCACTGGAACTGGGAGTGGGACTGGCTCTGCGTGCCTTCCTTCCTGGATCCCAGGTTCAGAGAATTCCATCACCAAGGAAGTGAAGTGAGGTCACTTCTTTCAGGAACAGAATATGCTCACTGCCTTGGTAACCACTTTGTGCTAACAGTTGCTTCCAGGGTTCCCATGAGATGGAGGCTGCCCCAACATCCTGTGACACATTCAGAAGTTAGAATGGTATATCAACCATAGGCACCAGGGAACAGCTCTCCACAGAGGCCTGGTTCAGTCCATCTTCTCTTTATTAAGAAGAGAGAGGCTGATTCAGACCATCAATTAATCCTGACCAGGTTGTTTGCCATGGAAGATGACTATTGCTCTCTCAGGTCCTACATAGCTGCCTATATCTTCTGCAAGGATCATTTCTCCATGGATCTTTGATGTTCTCAGCAGGTGGAAGATCATCTACATTCCTATATTGTAAGACCCACACTGTCCCTGCTCTTAAGTAAGTTATACTGAGGGAACAGTGTATGGTTAGGGTTAATAACTTGTTCAATTTGGGTTACAAATAATTCTGCGGGATGAATAATGGTATTGGCAAAATGCGATGTTTACAAGAGTATATATGTGAAACATAAGTATGAAAGCAGAAATCTAGGTAAGATTTGAAGCCCAGAAGGGCATTGGGGACTTGAGTGGGATACTTAGCTTTGAGTAATGTGCAGCACAGATGTCTCAGATAAATCAATATACACTGGCATCGGACCTTGTACCTTGGATATTGAATGTTAAAGAGAACATCTAGTCAAAAACCGATAGTCGGCAGGATTAGGAAGGTAGTTGGTAGGTTTAGAAAAAAGAGTGAGTATAGGATTTGGACCAAAAGTTCTTCAGCAATAGAATTTAGGGTAGAGAGTGTATGTAAATGTAAGCACATGTGAAGAGTCAGTCACAATGATGAACTCGGGAAAAATATAGGAAATCAGATATCAATAGAGACATTAGGAAATCAAGCAAAGTATAAATTGTGTGATAGGGTTAGACATTTTCAACAGGTTTGAAGTTGAATATATAATCTTAGGAAGAAACCAATATGTAGTCAAAAATAGAATTGATATTTGAGAGCATTAGGCAACCTGGACATGGATGTTTTTAGTAATCCATGCTCACTTTCCATTTACGCTTTGGTACAATTGTAAGTGTGACCTATGCTTTTTGTGTCCAGAATATTTCTGTAATAAAATGTGTATGTAGATCAGGTGACAATAGTATTTCTTCCACCAATTCTGGGAGCAATATTTTGAAGACTTACAAATTAGTATGGGGGTACAAATAGGTGTACCCTGTTTCTATGAATATAGACATAATGCATGAATAGACCATACTGTGAATAAATAATATAACTGGATCCACTTTAAATAATGAATTGAATAAATATCTGAAAATTTATAAGAAATTTTATATTGATATGCAATCATTCATTCCAACCAGTTATATATCTAACGATCATCTTAGGGTTACGGTTTATCATTAAGGGTGTGTGAGTTTTGGTTCAAAATTGATTATGGAAATAGAAAATAATATATTTGGAAAAAAGTCTCATGAATAGACCAGTCAAGAGACATAGAGGAATACATGTGTTCTGGAGCAGGAAGTGATTGAAAGTGAAACAAATGCCTATAAATTTGCTAACTAGTGAATAAAATATATATACTATGATGTGCATAAACTGAAGAAATAGTAATGTACCAGTGTGGAATAAAAATTAACGTCAAAATACACATCATGTCCCATAGGAACCTACATGCATTGATGTTAAACTGGGTCAGTTAATGTACACATATTAGGATTTGTATGCACCTTTTACTGAAGTTAGTTTTCAGTACTAGGAAACAAATATGTATTTCGGGTGGATGAATATTTCTAAGAATAATCTTGTGAAAAGTTGATTATTAATCCACATACATGAACATGAATGAATTTAGGGAGTGTATATAAGACACATATATTTCATATTTTTAAAAATATGGAGAGTATATATATATATATGTATATATATATATATACATATATACATATATATATACACACACACACACACACACACACACAGACATTAAAAAGTAGCAATATATATGCCAATCAAAATTCATCATGAAATATATATCATAAAGATGCAAAAACATTCATTTTAGTGAACATGGGTTTATGTATAATGTTGTTCCACTGGGAAGCTCACCCATAGGTTGAATTTTCAGTTCCAACAGCGTTTAGGAGGAGTGATCACTTCTCACAGTTTGTATCTGCTAAGTCATATATCTTACAAGGATGTACGTGTGATACCTTGTAGGATTCTATTTGTGCATATAAAATACATGTGCTGAATAGGCTCCAGAGAATTGGAGACCGTAATTCTCATATTTGTTAACTTTAAAAACACATTGGAACTATTTCAATTAAATATTGAATAGATTTATAACACCTACCCTTTATAATGCAAAAGGCAAGTCCAACTCTGAACTGCAAGTATTTATGTACTGTTTGGGTTACTTTCTTCCATCATATTAGGATTAGTAGTCAGAGTCTAGTAGAATATGGGTTAGTGTCAGGGATTCAGAATTTCAAATGGAAAAAAGGAAAATTAATCTTCCAACTCTCATCCAGAACAATGCCTTGTCATTACCTTCGCCCCAAGGAAGACACAATTAGAGTAGAAGAGTTACAAAATCTGTGATTACATTTCTGGAATCGAAAATACTCAGGAGTGCACAAACTTGGAGGTGGTATAGGAGTTTCCAAAAGTAAGGAAAGGGTACACACTCCACAAACATGAAGCTCTGCTTGCCTAAAACTTTTTTAGAAACTGCCAGTGAAGTTGGGCACTGAAATATAGGTTGTTGTCAGGAGTTAAGCTTCCTTTGTAGTGAGACCCTCAAAGCTGGGTCTTCATCTATGTGACCTGGAGGACATCGTTTCCTATTTTCCAATGAACACGAGGCAGCAGTGCTCAATTCTCTCTTTGTAGGTAAACTGTGTCTCCCTGTGTGGACTGTGAAACAATTTGGTCATCCTCCACTTTTCGTGGTGTTTCTTGCTGCTGCACTTGGAGTTTGGTTCATGCTTCACAAAATACAAGGAGTTCAACTGGGAAACAGTGCTTGAGGTATTTCTGTCACGTGTGGTGGGTCAGGGTCTGCAAGAAAATTCACCAACCAGGCTTCTATCTCTCAATGATTGCCTCCTTGTCCATAGCAACCTGATTCTGAACATTGCCCTGAATCTACACCATATAACAAGATGCCTTTACATATAAGGGTCTGATGTCTGCACTCTGTCATTTACAAGCCATTTGGAAGCCAATGGCAGATCCAAATGGCCCCACCATGATGTTTTATCACACACCTGTCCACCACTGCTCTAGGCCCACTACTCAGCAGGCTCCAAAATACTGGCATCTCTGTTCTAAACAATTTTCATGAAACCCTGTCAATCAAGGCACTGTCTGGTACACTCATGGTAAGCAACAGGACATCGAAAGTTTCTGCAGTTCCACCTGGTCATGGAAAATTCAAAAATTTCGTGGTATTTATCTATCCATTTTTCAAGGATGACGTTGGATGCACAATTATTCAGGAACCATTAAATGTTGAGAAAGTTCA
The DNA here is from genome assembly GCF_048772815.1 of Callospermophilus lateralis. NCBI lineage: Eukaryota > Metazoa > Chordata > Mammalia > Rodentia > Sciuridae > Callospermophilus > Callospermophilus lateralis. The sequence continues at coordinate 168,421 of NW_027512555.1, forward strand.
TTTCAAAGAAAATTCTAGAGAACTCTCACAGGCAAGGCTTTCCAAAGAGTGGACAAAAGGTCACTTGAAGCCAGGACCATTGAGATCTACAATGTGAGGTCCTATGTCTTTTGACTCTCAACTATGGCTGCCAAGTCTTTCAGAATAAAATCATGTGATATCCAGGCTGAGATTCCCAGTTCTTTGTGGAAAGCCACCCTGGTCCTAGATCTCAGGTTCCAAGGGCGACTCTCATGCGTGGCCTCCTAAAATCCCAACACAATTCATGGCAATTCTTCTCTGAGATCAGTTTCAGATCTCAGTCTCTAAGTGGAAACACACCAGAGTTCAAGCCCAGTTGACCCAGTCATCTCTTCCAACCGCCACACCAATGACCAGAATTAAAACCAAAACACTCCCACATGGCCCTCATTTTCTTCCATATAGACACTCATCATAACCTTGGCTGGAAGTTTTTATGAGGCACACAGCCCAAGACAATGTCAAAATAAGCTCCCTTGCCCTTCATTTGTCTAAAGTCAGTGTTTCCTGGACAACGTTCCTGTGAACCAGGACTGATCAAAGAGGTCTGAAATTAATACTGTTCTGCTTTTCCAATTTGAGGCATACAGACTGTCGGGTATAGTTTCTTTATGTGATTTGCAGTCATGAGAAAACCCAAGCACCTATGGGCTAGCCTCTGCAGGGCTTGAAGAACTCAGTTGACCCAAAGATCCCTGTTATCACTTGATGGAGATCAGGAACCTTACAGAGGAAGGCAAGAGACTTCATCACAATGACTTCTCATTTGGCCATTTTGGATTTGGATGCACACATGGGATCTTTCTTTAGATCCATCAGGTGCTGAGAATCTAAGCGATAATCTCACACTGCACTAAGAGGCTGATTCAGACATATCCCTTTGCAAAGCCAGGAGCCACAGGTGATGCCCATTTATTTCCATTTGAAAACTGTTTTTTTCAGGCTTTGGAAATGTGTGGCCTTAGGCAAAGTCCTTCCTTTCATTCAGGGCAACAGAACAATAGGTAAGCAAAATCCCAAAGCAGATTTTCTCCACTGAGACTTTCCTGGTCACACTGATATCTGAGTTTTCTGAGATATTCACCATTCTCTTCAGCTATCCAGTACATGGCCATGTCCCAGATTGTGGAGGAAATACATATCTTGAACACAAAACCATGAGCCTATGGGAGAGTGACCAGATTCAGGAAGATATCAGGAATGTAGGAAGGTAATAGGTGTTGCCCATCCATAAGGTAACCTGCAGTCCATTCATAAATTGGACAGGATGAATTCTGCGAAGAATTCTACTAGATAGGACACATCTATTGATGCATTCTCTTTTCTATTGTCTACAACCACAAATACAGTGGGATACCCAGACACAGAAACACTCACCTTCTCAAAGGACTTACTAGAAACAGTCCACTCCAAACCAAATAAACCGACTTTCCTACATATTCTCAAAACTTGAGACAAAATCACAAACACACAAACACACACACACACACACACCTTCTTTCCCCAAATTGGTCTGTGACTATCCGGAGCGTCCTCTGACTCGTGGGCCATACTATGTTTCCCCGAAATGGGCTGTCCTATGTCAGATCTGGTCTTCTTGGCCAAAACTGTGAAGTTATCAGGAGCCAGCGGTGAGCCACTGCCTGTTTTCTCAGGTAAAGCCCCTCTTCAGAGCTTTCCTGGCATTTGTCCATCTTCAATTTAGTAGTTGCCAAGAAAGACTTACTCTATCCTTCTTAAATCCAAAAATTTGAGACCACTGGGACTTAGACTGGGACTGCCTCAGGGTGCCTGGCTTCCTGGATTCCAAGTTCAGAGTGTTCCATCAACAAGAAAGTGACATGGGTCACTTCGTCTAGAACTGAATGAGGTCACTGCCTTGGCAACCACTTTGTCCTAACAGTTGCTTCCAAGGGTCCATGAGATGGATCCTGCCCCTACTTCCTATGACACTTTCACAAGTTAGAATGGAATATCAACCATAGGCACCCGGGAACAGCTCTCCACACAAGCCTGGTTTGGTCCATCTTCTCTAAAATAAGAAGAGAGAGACTGCTTCAGACACACCCCTTCATCCTGACCTGTTTTTTTTTTTTTTTTTTTGTCATGAAAGGTGACTTTCGCACTCTCAGGTCCATCATAGCTGCCTACATCTTCTTTAGGGATCATTTCTGCATGGACCTTTGAAGTTCTCCGGAAGTTGAAGATCTCCTACATTCCTGTATTGTAAGACCAACTCTGTCCCTGCTCTTCTGTAAAGTTAGATTGAGGGAACAGTGTATGGTTACAGTTAATAACAGGTTTGATTTGGGTTAGGATCATTCTGCTGGATGAATAATGGTATTGGGAACCTGCAATATTTATAAGATTATATAGGTGAAATATATGAATTAAAACAGAAATCTCGGTAACATTTGAAGCCCAGAAGGGCATTGGGTCCTTGATTGGGATACTTAGCTTTTAATTATGTTCTGCACAGATGTCTCAGATAAATCTATACACAATGGCATAAGATCTGATACCTTGGATGATTGAATGTTGAGGAGAACAACCATTCAAAGAGGGAGAGTCGGTAGGATTAGGAAGATAGTTGGTAGGATTATAAAAAAGTGTGAGTATAGCATTTGGACAAATAGTTCTTTAGCAATATGTTTTCAGGTAGACAGAAAATGTAAATGTCAGCATATGTGAAGAGTCAGTCACAGTGATGAACTGGGGAAAATATGTAGGAAAGCAGATATCAATAGAGACATTAGGAAATCAGGCAAAATATAAAGTGAGTGATAGCAAAAGACATTTTCAACAGGCTTGAGATTGAATATATAATCTTAGGAAGTAACAAATATGTAGTCACCAATAGGATTGACATTTGAGAGCATTAGGCAACCTGGACATGGGTGATTTTCATAATCCATACTCACATTCCATTTAGGCTTTGGTACAATCATAAGTGTGACTTTGCATTTTGTGGCCAGAATATTACTGTGATAAAACGTATATGTAGATGAGGTGACATGAGTATTTCTTGCACCATTTCTTGGAGCAATATTTTGAAGGGTTATAAATTAGTATTGGGGGTACATATAGGTGTACCATGTATGTATAAATATAGAGAGAATGCATGAATAGACCATACTGCGAATAAATAATATAACTTGTTCCAACTTTAAATAATGGATTGAATTGATATCTGAAAATACACAGGAATCATATATTGATATACATACATTCATTCCAACCAGTAATACATCTAATGGTAATATTACGGTTGTGGTTTATCACCAAGAGTGTGTGAATTTTGCTTCAAATTTGATTATGGAAATCGAAAGTAATGTGTTTGGAAAGAAATCTCATGAAATGACCACTCAAAAACAAGGAGGAATACATATGTTCTGAAGCAGGAAGTGATTGAATGTGTTACAAATTTCTTTAAATTTGTGAACTTGTGGATGAAATGTATATTCTATAATGTATAAAAACTGCAGAAATAGTAATGTACCAGTGTTTAATAAAAATGAACGTCAAAATACACATCATGTTCCATAGGAATCTACTTGCATTGATGTTAAAGTGGGTCAGCTACTGTAAAAATATAAGGATTTGTTTGCACCATTCACTGAAGTAACTTTTTAGTACTAGAAAACAAATATGTATTTCAGGTGGATGAATATTTTTAAAATAATCTTATGAAAAGTTTAATATAAAACCACATACATGAACAAGAATGAATTTAGGGAGTGTATAATAGGACATATATTTTATGTTTTGAAAAATCTAGAGAGTATATATATATATATATATATATATATATATATATATACACACACACACACACACACAAAACACACACAGAGACATTAAATAGTAGCAATATATATGCCAATTAAAATTCATTGTGAAATATATATCATCCACAGATCCAAAATATTAATTTTACTGAACATGGATTTATGTATAATGTTTTTCAACTAAGAAGCTCACTCATAGTCTGAATTTTCAGTTCCAAAAGCATTAATGAGGAGTGATCTCTTCTCACACTTTGTATCTGCCAAGTTAGCCACCTCTCAAGAATATACGTGTGATACCAGGTAGGATTCTATATGTGTATATAAAAATACATGTGCTGAAAAGGCTACAGAAAAATGGAGACAGGAATTCACATATGTGTTAACTTTAAAAACACATGCAGAACTATTTCAACAAAAAATTGACAAGATTTATAACTCCTACCCTATATCATGCAAAAGGCAAACCAACTATCCACCATGCCTCCTCTGAAGTGCTAGTATTTCTATTCTGTTTGGGTTACTTTTCTCCATCATATTAGAATTAGTAGTCAGAGTCTAGTAGGGTATGGGTTAGTGTCAAAGATTCAGCATTTCAAATGGAAAATTGAACAATGAATCCAATGTGTATGTAAATATGTGCTACATAAAATTATTCCCACTCTCATCCAGAACAATGCCTTGACAATTACTTCACCCCAAGTAAGACACAATTAGAGGAGAAGATTTAGAAAATCTGTGAATAAATATGTTAAATGGAATATGCTCAGGAGCTCACAACCTTTGAAGTGGTGGAGTAGTTTCCAAAAGTATGGGACAGGGTAAAAACTCCACAAACATGGAGGTCTGCTGGCCTAGAGACTTCTAGAGAAACTGCCTGTGAGTTTGGGCACTTGAAAAATATGTTGTTGTCAGGAGCTTTAGCTTCCTTTCTAGGGAGACCATAAAAGCTTGGTCTGGATCTATGAGACCTGGAGGACATGGTTTCTTATTTCCCAATGTACATGAGGCAGCAGTGCTGAATTCTCTTTTTAGGTAAACTGTGGCCACTGGGGGATAAATGTGTGCCAGTGTGCACTGTGAAGCCATATGGTCATCTTCCATTTTCGTGGTGTTTCTTCCTGCTGCACTGGGTGTTTGGTATTTGCTTCACGAAATACAAAGAGTTCAACTGGGTCACAGTGCAAGAGGAAGTTCTGTCATGTATGGTGGGTCAGGTTTTGCAGGAGGATCCAAGAACTAGGATCCTATCCCACATATCTTGCCCCCTTGACCATAGCACCCTGATTCTGAACAATGTCCTGAAACCTCTCCAAATAACAACTTGCCTTTACATGGAAGGTTCTGCTGGCTGCACCATGTCAGTCACAAGGCTTTTGAAGCCAATGGAAGATACACATGGCCCCACCACAGATGTTTTATCACATACCTGCCCACCACTGCTCTAACCTACTACTCAACAGAGTCCAACTTACTGGCATCTCTGTTCTACACCATTTACATGAAACCCAGTCAATCAAGGCACTGTCTGGTATATTCATGATCAGCAACAGGACATCAAAAGGTTTTCCAGTGCCACCTGGTGATGGGAAATTCAAAAATTTCATGGTATTTATCTAGCCATTTTTCAAGGATGAAGTTGGAGGCACTGTGAGTTTCAATTCTTTCAGGAACCATTAAATGGTTAGGAAGCTCATTTCAATGAAATCTCTGGAGAACACTCACAGGTAAGACTTCCCAAAGAGTGGCCAAAAGATCATATGATGTTATGCCCATTTAGGTCTACAATGTGAGGTTCATATGAGTTTTGACTCTCAACTATGGGTGCCAAGTCTTTCAGAATAAAATTTGTGGTATCCTGGCTGAGAGGCTCAGTGCTCTGTGGAAAGCCACCCTCGGCCTAGAACTCAGTTTCCAAGGGCAACGCTCATGCCTGGCTTCCTAAAATCTCAACACTATTTATGGCAATACTTCTCTGAGATCAGTTCCAGAACTCAGACTCTAAGGGAGTCACACCAGAGTTCAAGAACATGTGGACCAAGTCATCTCTTCCAACCGCCACCCAAATGACCACAATTTAAACCAAAACACTCCAACGTGGCGCTCATCTTCTTCCATATAGACACTCACAATAACCTATGGCTGGAGTTTTCCATGAGGGGCACACCCCAAGACCGTGTCCAAAATAAGCTCTCTTGCACCTAATTTGCCTAAATTCAGGGTGGCCTGGACACCCTTCTTGTGAACCAGGAGAGATTAAGTAGGCCTCCCGTTAATACTGCTCCGCTTCTTCAATTTGAGGCCAAATGACTGTGGGGTTTGGATTCTTTATGTGAATTGGAGTCTTGAGAAAACCCAAGCAAATATGGGCTAGCCTCTGCAGGGCTTTGAAGAACTCATTTGACCCAAAGGATCCCTAATCTGACTTGATGGAGGTCAGGAAAGTTACAGAGGAAGGCGAGAGACTTCATCCACAAGGACTGCTCTTTTGGCCATTTTGTTTTTGGATGTAAACATGGGATCTTTCTTTAGATCCATCAGGAGCTGAGAATCTAGGTCACAGCCTCACACAGGGTAAATAGGCTGATTCAGACACATCCTTTCCAAAGCAATTAAGCAAAGAGCCACAGGTAATGCCCATTCATTTCCATTTGAAAACTGTCTTCTTCAGGCTTCAAAAAGTGGTGGACTGAGGAAAAGACCTTCCTGACATTCAGCGCAACAGAAGAATAGGTAAACAAAAGGCCCCAAGCAGGGTTTCTCCACTGAGACTTTCCTGGTCACACTGATATCTGAGTTTTCTGAGATGCTCACCATTCCCTTCAGTACATGGTCATGTCACAGAGCTTCGAGGTTGTACATATCTTAAACAGAAAACCATGAACCTATTCTGGAGAGTGGCCAGAATTCAGGAATAAAACAGGAACTAAGGAAGATAGCAGGTGTTGCACATCAATAAGGCAAGCTGCAGTCCATTCATAAATAGGGCAGGATGAATGCTGTGAAGCTTTCTACTAGACAGGACATATTCATTGATGCATTCTCTTTTCTAATGTCTACAACCACGGACACAGTGGGATACACAGACATAGAAATTCTCGCCTTGTCAAACGACTTACAAGAAACAGTTCACTCCAAACAAAACAAACTGCCTTTCATACCTATTCTCAGAACATGAGAGAAAACCACAAACCCACACCCACACAACAAAGGCACCTCCGTTCCCCAAGTAGGTCTGTGACTATCCGGAGTGTCCTCTGACTGGTGGGCCTTACTATGTTCCCTGGAAATAGCCTGTTCTGTCTCAAATCTGGTCTTTTTGGCCAACTCTGTGAAGTTGTCAGGAGCCAGCGGTGAGCCACTGCCTGCTTTCTCAGGAAAGGCCCCTCTTCATAGCTTTCCTTGCATTTGGCCATCCTTACATCAGTAGGTCCCAAGAAAGACTGAGTCTGTCCTTGGTAAATCAAAATAAGTTTGACCACTGGGACTGGGACTGGGACTGGCTCTGGGTGCCTGGCTTCCTGGATTCCAAGGTCAGAGAGTTCCATCACCAAGGAAGTTAGGTGTGGTCACTTCCTTTTGGAACTGAATGAGGTCACTGCCTTGGCAACAACTTTGTCCTAACAGTTGCTTCCAAGGTTACCATGAGAAGGAGGCTGCTCCTACTTCCTGTGACACTTTCACAGGTCAGAGTGGTATGTCAACCATAGGCATGCAGGAGCAGCTCTCAACACATGCCTGCTTTGGTCCACCTTCTCTACATTAAGAAGAGAGTGGCTGATTCAGACACATCGCTTCATCCTGAGCAGGTTGTTTGCCATGGAAGACTTTTGCTCTCTCAGGTCCTTCATACTTGCCTACATCTTCTCCAGGGTTCATTTCTGCGTGGACCTTTGAGGTTTTCAGCAGGTGGAAGATCCTCTATAATTCTGTATTTTAATACCAATTCTGCCCCTGCTCTTCTGTAAAATTAGATTGAGAGAACAGTGTATGGTTAGGATTAATAACAGGTTCGATTTGGTTTAGAAAGAAAACTACACGGTTGAGCAAACAGGGTCCTACAGTTAGCAATAATATGAGGATTTTTAATGGACCGGCCATGGCAGATAAAAGCGTAGTTAATCAGGTCACTATGTGAACCAAGACTCAAACCTCCCTTTTGGGGCCTCTGTCTCTCTTTGACGCTCTTCAAGTCGTTTTCTTAATTTACTCATAGATTCTTTTACAACTCCAGTATTGTCGGCATAAAAACAACATTCTTCCCTCAATGCAAGCAAAAAGGCACCTTTCTCTCATAAAGAGGAGGTCCAACACTCGCCTGCTTTGTAAAACAACTTCAGAAAGAGAGAGGTTAAAATTCCTGTAAAGCTGTGATGTCGGTTTTTAATGTCTTTAAACTTTGGCATATTTCTGCTTCTAATTGTGTCTTTGTTGTGTCTCATGGACTAGCCCACCCCTTCAGCAACTATTATTTCTAATAGGATGGCTAAAGTGAGGGATACAGGTTCCCAGTGGAACCGGGTTGTATGCCCCCTATTTGATCTTTAAATGAACCTAAGTCATGATAGAGAACTCTGGAAAACATCTGCATCATTACATAATTAATCACATATATTGACCATTTTATGAAAACATAAATAATGTTAAAGTGTATAGAATTATACTGTTGTAGGAACGGGCAAGGAAAGGGACCTAAGATAGCACCAAACACAGGAAAACAGTCTTATTTGGTTGCATCCGGATTTAGAGGGCATTGCTTCTGTTGTAATCAATTAATCCCCTGAACCCCAAGTTTCGGTAGTTTTAGAATTTGTACCCAACATGTAAGGGAAGTGGCTCAGTAGTTCACAGTCTGTAGAAATTCACAGAAATCAGTTTTTGTTTCTGTTTTTGTTCCTCTGTTCTGGGCAAGTTAACTTTTCAAAGACACCTTGGAAAGGGAGAGCTTTTTTGTCTCTTTTTTTTCTCCCTGCCAGCTGTCACCATGAAGCCCAATTGGTAACTTTTTTATCTTAGAAATCTAGCCATCTCTGTGAAGCCCCAGCTCAAGGCCAGAGGCCTTGTTCACATATTTTGTGAAAATCTAGTAAGGCAGTGTCAAGCTTAGGGGTGGTGATTTTTCCAGCCAGTGGCCAAGTAGAACAGGGCAACACGAAAAGTGGAAGTTTATCTACATTGAACTCTTTCAGAGGGACTCTTTTGCTGAAAGACCTAATGTAAGCCTCGGTGAAGACTTCTGGAGAAGGTTATTTAAGACATATCTATGGACCTGGTACAGAGGGGGAAGACGGGGAAGGCGAGGCTGAGAGCAGCTCCGTGGATCTGAGAATGAGGAAGATGAGATGTAAAAGAATAATGGAAAAGGGGTTTGGGATTTTCCTAGAACAAAACTTGAGCAGTAGAAGAGGTAGAGCAGAGGTGAAGATGGGAGTGAGTATTCCAAAAAGCCTGTGAGGGACTTTAAATTCTTAGTAACCTGTTTTCAGTGATGACAAAGCAACTTTAAAGGCTATTTTTATTACATCTTGGATAGGGGTCTGAGGGCTCTTCTCAGCTGGTTTGAGCTTTGGTTTAGCTTCTTAGAGGACTTGGTGGGACCTAGTGCAGGCACAGACAGAAAAAGAGAGGAGTGAGTGAGTGGAGGGGTACCTCGGTACCTGCTACCTCAGCAAGGGGGCAATGGTCTGAGAACTGGCGGAGGTTTGGGTTTTTGATGTAGTAATTGGAGGGAAGAAATCAGGTTGCTGAGGTGGGAGTGAAAGCAGAGAGTCTAGAGCAGAAGGCTGAGGGTGAGGAACTATTGGAGAAGCATAGTACAGGATGTGAGTGAAGGAGGGAAAAGGATTCCACATAGGGGAATTTTCCCCTTTTGAGCACTTGCCGAAGTTAAAAATGTCACGCAGAATTTGAGGATCTAGAGAACCCTCTGGGGGCCATAGTTTTTGGTTGTCTAATTGGTTATATGGCCAATGCTGTGTACTGAATTTGATGAGGAGTTTGGGTTCCACCAGGCAGCCCCGGTATGCTCACATCAACATGAATTACACAAGAAGATGGCTTTCCCCCCACACAGCCATGGCTGTTTGTGGCTTTGATAGTCCGCCGGGCATATATAGTAATCTAGGCTAACCAACCTGAATCTGGCTCGCGTTTCCGTGCATCCATAATGTTTGTTTCAATTATCTATGGTACGGAAGGGATTTAATTGAACTTTAGTGGGATCCTCTTCATTGGGGTTATCTCAATAGGAAAGACCTATACCAAGCTGAAAAATGTCTGGGTGGAGAGATAGCCACCAGGTCCCTAAGGGGGCTGTATGTGAGATAGACCATACTTCTTGTCTAGTAAGATTTCAGATCAGCCTTCACTGCTGAACAGGCTGATGAGGGTTAGGAGTACTGGTGGCCAAGGGGAGAGTCTATAGTCTTGTCCACATAGCGAATACGCAATTTGAAATGGTTACCAGTTTTTTCCAGTTTCCAACCAGAGTCTGGACACAGCGAAGGCCTGAGATGAGAGGCATGAATCAAAAAAGTGATTCTGTCTACTTTTATGGCTGTAGGTGTTATAAGTAGCACCTGGTATATTCCTTTCCAGCGGTGTTCTAGGGATAACACCTGATGTTGTCTTATGTTGACGAAGTCTCTTACTTGATATTGATGTGGAATCCCCTCGTTCCCAGGTTGGTAGGCAGTGGCCAGCTGTTTCCACAGTTATCACTGAGTTCTTTCAATGGCTTTAAGTCTGTCAAGCAAGGGGTTTGGAAGGGATTGTTAGGCCTTAGAGTTTGGGATTAGGTCCCTTACTGGATGATGGGCATCATAGAGAATTTCATAGGGGGTGAGGTTACACAAAGAAACTGAGGGAGTATTTCTCGCATGAAACAGTGCATAAGGCAGGAGCATAGTCCAATCTTTTATGCCAGTCTCTAAGCTTAATTTTGTTAAGGTTTCTTTAATGGTTCTATTTATTTTTTCTACCTCTCCTGAGCTCTGGGGTATATAAGCATAATGTAACTTACAATTAATCCACACCTGACTTACCTGGGCCATGAACACAAGTCCATTATTAGACCCTATTATCTTAGACAGACCGTATCTTGGAAAAATATCTTCCAGGATCTTCTTGAGAACCATTTGCGCCATTTTTTTTTCTGTGTGTGTGTGTGTGTGTGCGTGTGTGTGTGTAAGGCTTCAATCCATCCTGAGAATGTATCCACAAAGACTAGGAGATATTTAAGTCCATACCTTGCTGGCTTAATTTCAGTAATGTCCACTTCCCAGAATTGTCCTGGTCTGGTTCCTCGTAGGTGCTTTCGTCTAAGAAACTTGGAAGGGTAAGCATTAAACAATTGACTGACCCGACAGGCTTTTGTTACCAGTTCAATTATTTCCTTTCGCTGTGAGTCAGTTAGTGGAAAACTCTGTTCTTAATCCTACAGGAATGCCTGCAGTTTCTTTGAACCAAGGTGAGTGAGTTGATGTACATTTTTAACGTAGTGTAGGGCTTTCTGTAATTGCAGGCTGAGCTCAGTAAAGTTGAGGCGTTCAATGTCAGTGTCCTTAGATGTTATCTAAAACTTCCTGGTACTTAGGGGTCCATTGGAATTGGGCATCTCCCTTTAACAGCGGGTATAAAGGAGCAGCTAAGGACTCAAACCCATTTATCCATACCCTGCAAAACCCAGCAATCCCAAGAAACTCTTAGTTGTCTGCTGTAAGATGGGGTTGGTATCTGCTCAATGGTTTGTTTTCTGGGCTCAGTGAGCCATCGTTTACCGCCCCTAAGGAAATAGTCGACGAAGATTACTTCTTGCTGGCAAATTGGGCAATTTTGGCCAAAGCTCTATACCCGAGTTGAGCAAGCTAGGATAATAGTGCTTGGGTCCCAGTTCACAGTTTTCCTGGGTGTTGGATGCCAGTAGCAGGTGATCCACATATTGAAGCTGGGTGACTTCGGGGTGTGTAGTTCAGAAATTGTTGAGATCTCTGTGAAGGGCTTCATCAAAGAGAGTGGGGGAGTTTTTGAACCCCTCTGTGAGTCTAGTCCAAGTTAGTTGACTAGACTTTCCGGTTTCTGGGTCTACCCACCCAAAAGCAAACAGCAACTGACTATCTTTATGCAGAGGCAAGCAAAAGAAAGCTTGTTTTAAGTCCAGAACAGTATACCATTTTTGCTCAGGGTTCAGAGTGCAAAGCAGATTGAACAGATTAGGTACCGTGGGGTGAATGTCCTGCACTCTGTTGTTGATCTCTCTTAGGTCTTTAACAGGGTGACAGTCCCTGGTTCCTGGCTTTTTCTTCTAATAGCAGGGGAGTGTTCCAGGCCAATTGACAGGGCCTTAGGACCCCTAAGGCCAGATGTTTCTGAATATAGGGCCTTATCCCATCTTTAGCTTTTTATGCTTAGAAGATATTATTTGACATTGATTGGGGAGGCTGAGGTTTTTAACTCCACTGTTATTGGAGGTTGTTTCACGGCCAGGCCTAACACAGCAGTTTTTGCCCAGGCATCTCGGTAATCTGTTATCCATTTCTGGGGTAGCTTGCCTGTTTGATCAGTCTTGGGGGGTGTGAAGAGTGGACGTTCATCTTCTACTAATATAGTTAAAGCCGTGACTATAGGAGTTTTTACTGAAGGATTTAGAAATTTCATTTGGGGGCCTTCAGGGTTAAAAGTTATTTTGGCCCAGAGCTTGGTGAGCAGATCTCTGCCCATCAATGGGTGCGGGCATTCTGGGATTACTAGGAAGGAGTGATGGTTTTTTCCTTTCCCCAGGTCCATGGTCCTCTTAGTAGTCTAAGCCCGATATTTACTGCCATTAGCCCTTTGAACTACAGACCTTTTATTTGATAGACGGCCCAATGGGGACTTAAGGGCTGAGTATACTGCTCCTGTATTCACTTCAAAGTTTACTGGGGTCCCCTACACTTCAAATGTTACCCTGAGCTAGGGGAAAGAATCTGAGCCCCAACTTTCTTAGTCATCCCCCAGAGTCAGAATGGCTGGCTGGCGTGTCTGTCTCTTTATAGGGCACTCTTTGGCCCAGTGTCCTTTTTTTTTTTACAGTAGGCACATTGATCTGAGGCCAGGGGTGGCCTGTGGCACAGGCCCAGGTATCGCTTCCTGTCACCTTATGTCTTAATTTCTGGCCTCTTTCTTGTTGTGACCAGGATCTTAGTCAATGCCTTAGTCTTTCTTTTGCTTCTCTCATCCTCCCTCTGCTCCCTTTCTTTTTCCCTGTTTCTCTCTTATAGTATACTTTTTCGGCTTCTCTGACTAAATCTCTCTTTTAACTTTTTTTTTTAATATCCATGGCAGCTTCAACAATTAAGGCCATCGTGACAGATGCCTTTTGATCTGCTGCCTGAGGATCGAAAGGAGTATATCTCTTATATGCCTCCATAATTCTCTCTAGAAACATAGAGGAAGATTCATCAGGCCTTTTAATAATTTCTCTTACCATGGCCAAATTAGTTGGTCACCTAGCGGCCCCTTGGATACCCGCTATTAGAGCCTGGCAATAATTGGACAGATGCTCCCTATCTTCAAAGGTGTTAGGGTCCCAGTTGGGTTGGTTAAAGGGGAAGGCAGCTTTTATTATGTTGGGAAGTTGTGTTGGTCGCCCATCAGGTCCGAGGATATTTTTTTCTAGCTTCCAGGAGGTTTTTCTCTCATTCCTCTGTCATGAAGAGAGTCCCTAGGAGTTGTTGGCAGTCATTCCAAGTAGGCAGGTGTGAAAACGTTGGCGAGTTCTCTGAGTTTTTTTAGCCGGGCCAGCTTCCTCCAGAAAAGGAGGCGCTGTGTGTGTCATGGGACAGTCATCTGGAGAGCGCTGGGCCATTCTGGCTTCCTCGAATGGTGGAGAGGCTGAGTCAGCAGCAGGGGAATTACTTACAGGGTATTGGGGGTTGGGGGACAAGGGCAGAGGATAAGGACGAGTAGAGTCTTGAGACTCAGGGAGAACAGAGGGTGGAGGTTGAGGAACAGAGAGTTTGAGAGATAGAATCATAGGGGAAGGAGTAGGAGTGGGTGCAGGGACAAGGAAAGGCTTCACCCATGGAGGAGGAGATTTGCAGAGGTCCTGACAAGTTAAGATATATGGCTATTGATCTGGATGTCTATGTGGCCCCGGCTGAAAGACAATATCTCAGACTTTTCAAATTAGTGCAAAGTAGAAACATCCTTCTAGAGGCCATCTGACTACAAAGGTGGGTTATTCTGAGACACAGAATCTGCCAGGTCTGGTGTTTTAATGAAAAAGAAAGATTCTGAGCCCTTAAGCAGACTTTGGTCCAGTTATTAAGGGTCAGGGACAGAGGCATTGAAGTTCTCTGTCCCATAATGAAATATACACAGACAGTGAAAGCAACAACACATGACACAGACAAGACAAGACAATAAAGACAGGCAATGGACGTCCAATACTGAGACCAGGACTGAGTAGCCGGCAAAACCTGATGGGCTGGCAATTCCGAATCTGAAAGAAAATATCACTGAGTCGAGGAGACTATGGTTCCTCGATTTCCCGAGTGAATCCCCCAGGGACATGGCCTGTGGCTCTGTGACATGTGTGTCAGCCACCATGGGAGAGAGCTCACGCTCTTTACCAATAGCCATTTTGTCAAACCCTAATCTGAATCCTGAAACCAGAAAGAGGGGCCTTATTTATCCCCAGAGCATCCCGTTGGGGGTCTTTCATCTGAAGCTGCCGGATCTCGCTGGGGCCACCAGAAGTAAAGGTCGGGTGAGCATCGATGAAAGAGACCACCAAGAGACTGTATAATGCAACAGCAAAGGGTTTATTGGGAGTCCGGCATGCAAGGGCTCAGAGCTTGCTTGAATAGAGCAGAGAGCCCTGAGAACAGCTTAAGAAGTGCTTATATATTTTCCTTGGAGAGGGCAGGGAGGGAAGTTTATTGATGGGTAAGGGCGAGTGGGCGGTTTGCATGCAAATGGTTGATGGAGTACATTCTGCAGTTTGGCAGTTGGGGGCAGCACATTCTGGGAACAAGAAGAGCAAACAGTTCTCAAGATTTCAACAGTGTTTTATTAAGCATACAGAAAAACAGGAAGTGACAAGTACCTATTTTATTAACCTTTCAATATAAGTATGAAAACAGAAATCTAGGTTAGATTTGAAGCCCAGAAGTTCATTTGGCCCTTGATTGGTATACTTAGCTTTGAATTACGTTCCGTAGAGAAGTCCCAGAAATATGGATATACAATAACACAGGACCTTGTACCTTCTCAGAGTTCAGTTCCAAAACACAGTCTCTAAGGGGAATCACACCAAAGTTCAAGACAAGATGGACTCAATTATCTCTACCAACCGCCACACAAATGACCACAATTAAAACCAAAACACTCCCAAATGGCACTCATCTTCTTCCAAATAGACACTCATCATAACTTCTGGCAGGAGGATTCCATGAGAGGTGCAGCACAAGACAGTGTCCCAAATAATCTCCCTTTCCCCTCATTTGCCAAAAGTCAGAGTGGCCTGGACACCCTTCATGTGAACCAGGAGTGATCAAATATGCCTGCCATTAATACAGCTCTGTTCTTCAATTTGAGGCCTACTGACGGTGGGGTTTAGATTCTTTATTTGAATTGGATTCATAAGAAAACCCAAGAACCTATGGGCTAGCGTCTGCAGGGCTTTGAAGAACTCAATTGACCCAATGGATCCCTTTTCTCACTTGATTGAGGTCAGGAACCTTACAGAGGAATGCGAGAGACTTCATCAACAATGACTGATTTTTTGGCCATTTTGATTTTGGATCCACACATGGGATCTTTCTTTAGATCCATCAGGTGCTGATAATCTAAGCCACAGGCTCACACAGAGCCAAGAGGCTGATTCAGACACATCCCTTTACAATGCATTTAAGCAAAGAACCACAGGTGATGCCCATTCATTTCCGTTTGAAAACTGTTTTCTTCAGGCTTCACAAAAGCGTGGCCTGAGGCAAAGACCTTCCTGACATTCAGGGCAACAGAACAATAGGTAATCAAAAGGCCCTTCACAGGGTTTCTCTACTGAGACTTTCTGGGTCACAGTGATATCTGACTTTTCTGAGATGCTTGCCATTCTCTTCAGCTATCCAGTACATGTCCATGTCACAGTGGTTGGAGGTGGTACATATCGTGGATGCAAATGCATGAACCTATTCTGGAGAGTGGCTAGATTTCAGGAAGAAAACAGGAACTTAGGAAAATAGCAGGTGTTGCCCATCGATAAGGCAAGCCCTAGTGCATTCATAAATTGGGCAGGATGAATGCTGGGAAGCTTTCTACTTGACAGGAAACATCCATTGATGCATTCTCTTTTCTAATGTCTACAAGCACGGACACAGTGGGATACACAGACATAGAAACACTCGCCTTGTGAAACAACTTACTAGAAACAGTTCACTCCAAACCAAACAAACCGACTTTCCTGCCTATTCTCAGAACATGAGACAAAACCACAAACACACATCCACACCCACAAAGGCACCTCCTTCCCCAAGTAGGTCTCTCACTCTCCAGAGTATCCTCTTACTGCTGGGCCATACTATGTTCCCCCGATATGGCGTTTCCTGTCTCAGATCTGGTCTCCTTGTCCAACTCTGTGAAGTGGTCAGGAGCCAGCTGTGAGCCAATACCTACTTTTTCAGGAAAGGCCCCTCTTCAGAGAACTCCTGGCATTTGGCCATCCTCACATCAGTAGGTACCAAGAAAGACTGACTCTGTCCTTGCTAAATCGAAGCAAGTGAGACACTGGGACTGGGACTGAGACTGACTCTGTGTGCCTGGCTTCCTGGATCCCAAGTTCAGAGAGTTCCATTACCAAGGGATTGAAGTGAGGTCACATCCTTCAGGAACTGAATGAGGTCACTGCCTTGGCAACCACTTTGTCCAAACAGTTGCTTTCAAGCGTACCATGAGAAGGAGGCTTACCCTATTTTCTCTGGCACTTTCACAAATTAGAATGGTATATCAACCATAGGCACCAAGGAACCGCTCTCCACACAGGCCTGATTTGGTCCATCTTCTTTATATTTGGAAGAGAGCCTTTAGTCCAGGGAGCACTGCAGTGAACCTCTGCACTAAAACTATTAGCAAGCACCTGATGGAGGATGCCTCCATAGGTAAGTGGCTCCTTTATAACATCTGATATCTGGTTAAGGGAGATCTCTTCTGATGACAGAGATGTGGCACAGGGAGGCTCACATATAATTCTGTCCAGGACAGTAACGAGAATCTTTCTGTCCTCTGTTCTGTTCTGTAGGGAATTCCTCTGGAACTGTAGAGACGTGCCGACGGGCACGCACGTGCTCCTACCCTGGAGCTTTAGCAAGATGTTGCACTCTTCCCCTGTTTCTGTGTTTAGGCGCTGGGTTTCTGTTTTTTTGTGTTCTGTGTTCTATTTTTTGGTTTTTTGTTTGTTTGTTTTTGTTCGTTTTGTTGTGTGATTTTGGTGGTAAATACTTAAGTATATTGGACATGAAAATCAGAAATAAAGAGATTAAGCCTGACACCCCTTTGGACTGTGTTTTAAGGAACTGCAATGAACTTTATCCCCCATTGTAAAGCAGGATGATAGAAACCCCTAGCTGGCTGCCTGGAGCACACCCATTGCAGAGGGCTATGCCTGCTGGGGACCTAAGAACTGAGTATCTCCCAGGTTAACAAGTGAAACTCCTTTAAAACCCATTGTCCCTCCAGATAAAGAGAGTCACAACTTTGGCAGAGTCCCCTGTGTTTCTCCTTTGTTAGCCAAGCAATAAAACTCCTTTTTTCATTTTCTCAAAACCCAGTCCTCATTATTAAATTTGTATTAATTGGCTTCAAGGTCAGGAACCAAACTTTAAGTTACAAATCTTGTACCCACCCTCCGCCCCTGAACTTTGTGAGAGCTATCTACTGAAATGTTAGGAGATAGAGCATGCTTGATGTGGAACTGAATCAGAGGAGCTAATCCTGTATGTAAAAGGGGAAACTGAGGGACTCCCAGCAGCTGCCAAAGCCCTGTTGATTCAGGGAATTACCTCCTTCCTTCCCTGCACTGTAAGGATTATGCCACCTCTGTCTTGTTAAAAAAAGAGAAAAAGAAAAAGGTGACACTAAATGCAGTAAAGTCACCATGGAGACACTTTATTTTACATTTCAGGTTGCCCTTCTGTGAAAACATCTGGCCCCCTTGTGGGGACATCTATGGTGCCACTGCTTTAGGAGATTTTTCTCTTATCTGCTCTGGTTTAAAGGGTTCTGTCTGACAGCCATAGACTGGACCTCCTTTCTGTCTGTATTGTGTCTTTGTTTCTGGCCCTTTAAGGCATCTGCAATAATGTGTTGATATTATAAATTGTTTTTGGGGAATGATCTTAGCTGAATGTGTGTCTAAATGATGATGTTTTATTTTAACAATCTGGTAACTGAATGGGTTTTTGAAGCATTGCACAATCTTGCAGTAAAAAGTCGGGTTTAGGTAATTGTTTAGTTTATGATTTCAGATAATTCATGCCAGAGAACTTAAATACTTAGGATGGATAACTGAAGAACTCTACTTCCAAGTTGGCAAGAAACTTCCCAATCATACGGTCTTTTTTTTTTTTTTTTTTTTCACCAATTTTGAATTGGGTAGCCTGGAAAAATGTCACTGTGTGTACCAGTGCATTAATTTGGACATAAATAGTAAATCATAGTATGGTGTCTGTTGACAAAACAAGATGTAAAGATATAAAATTTTGTGAATTGTATCTTAAACTTGTATCATAATTTTCAACATCTGAACCTGAAAATTATGGTTAAAATGCCTTAGTCCTGAGATGTCTTTTCAGAATAGCAGTTTTTTTGCTGCTCCTTCCAGACCTCAGCCATGACTTATGTTGAAATGCAAATGAAAGAAGCCTGCAAGCTTTGTAGGAGAGTGATTTGAGGTCTAAGGGAAAAAAAGGTAAATTGTATGTTATTTACTAATTACTGGCAAGTCATTTTTTCTAGGACTCTTATTTTTTTTCTTAGATACTTTATGTTTTTTGACCTCATGATTTTGAGCATACAGACCTAGGTTAATGTTTTTCTGATCAGTTCTATCTTTGACCAACTGTGGACTTTTTGAAACATTGCAATAAAGATTTCAACTACGAAAAGCTACAAGGCCTTTACTATTATTATGTGTGCACAAATTGTTATGTGTTGTATGTCTATATATACATATGTCCGTATATCATATATATGATACACAAATTAACATATATAAGGAGCGCTCATAAAAAAATAGCGCTCGTAAAAACAAATTTTAAAAAAGTGGATCCAAAGATCTTTAATTCACGTGATTTAAATGTTTCAATTTAAATTGGATAAAGAGATAAAAACAAATGTCTTTAAATTTAAGCTTACAAAGTTTTCTAGGTGTTCAAACATCTAACAAAATATTAACATCTACAAAATGTCTAATATGCCTTGGCTCTAGTACCTTTCCTTCAACATAAAAATGGTTTACACTGTTCAATACATTTCTCTAACTTTTTGATAAATAAGTAAAGTAAATTTGATATGGGATTACTCATTCATGAGTACTTTTGTTAGATATCTGATTGATTTACTAAGATCTGTATTTTTTTAGTAAACTCTGTATAAGATTGTAAAAATCAGTCATGTGTTAATGAGACAAAAATTTCTTAAAACATAAGTTTACCCATAACATTGAGTTTATTAAGATTTATGTTTTCTAGAGCAAGCAACCATAAAAATTAAACAACTGATTAAATAAAAACTGTTATTTTAGAGCACTGTACTGCCATTTCTTTAAAAGCCAAACTTGATTAATGTAGAAAAATAAATGTAATTGTTATGCTATTAATGTTTTCATATCTTACAGGTATGCAAGTCTGTAAGGTAGAAACGTTTAAAGAGTATTATATCAAGCTGGTGCTCTGAAGTTGTGTGGTAAAAAACATATTGTGGTTTTATTTACCTGTTATCAATAAGATATGTAAATTTTTATGTTACTTTTTACATTGGGGAACAATTTAAATGTATTTTTAAGTTAATTAGAGCCTAATCTTTGTAAAGGTTAAAAACTTTCAGCCTTTCTTTAATTCATGTTTTAAATGTGATATCATATGGTGTTAGCTAATGTTCATGTGACCTCAAACAATTTATTTAAACATTGTCAAATGATATTTAAAAATAAAGATCAGCTTTAGAACTAAAATAGTTAAGATTTATAAAGAGCCCTGCCTTACCTGAGATAAGGCTGTGTGTCCCATCTTACTACATGTGAGAATGACTATGAAACCATTAGGTTAGATAATATTTCTTTAAAGTTATGTTAAAAAGTTTTTTTTATTGTCAATATTCCTAGGATCTCAAACAGGGGATATAATGTATAATTCAGCCAAAAAATTCAGGGAAGATATTACACGAACTAAGTATTTTTACTTTTGTTAATTTTAGTTTGAAATTTTCTTATAAGTCATCTAAAGATTCCCTGTTAGTGTTTTACAAATGTGTTGCTTTAAGAACACAACATGGGTTTATTCAAGATAATAAGTCATCAACTACAATACAGACAGAATAATACAGATCCCAATTAATAAAAAGGTAATTATAAAGTTATAGACATTAAAGCCCAGTACTCTTAATGTAAGGCTGTTAAAATTTATTCGCTGGATGTTTAAGATTAGGATTTAAAATGAATGTTAAATGAAAAGGGCCAAGAAAACCAATATTTGGCTCTTGCCCTCTGAGTCAGTCTGAATCCAGGGAACAGGGGACTTCTCTAAAGAGCTTTGCAACTCTGAGCCACATAACCTCCTGATCAGGGAGATTAATGAGACCACTGGAGAACAGAAAGCCAATCAGTGCATTTGTTACAAATAGGAGAGTCATCATAGAAAGCAGACATCCATGATGCTTCTGAGGGAAGCCAAATGGTCAAGCAAGACCTGGACCCACCTAGCGCAAATGGCACTAGCAGAACTGAGAATCTCTTCTCAAGTTTCCCCAGAATTGATTCCCACAAAAGCTCAGCTGACTGTTAACAATAGATAGAAACAAAAGTCAGTTTGACTGCTTCATCTTAAACACTTAGCAAAGACAGTTAAGACCAAAATACAGCCACTCCTGGGCATTTTAAATAATAATAATAATAATAAATTTTTAAGGTATGCGCTTTATCTTATCCTCCCAAAATAAGTAAGACTGGAGGCTACAAAGAAGGATTCTCACACAGGAATGCCTAATACTTATAAAAAGAGACTATCAAGAAGAGCTGCCACAGGCAGAAGTTTTCAGTTTAAGACCTACAGATATTCCTAACCTACACAGGTAGGCTTGGTGTTTGCTAGTACGATTATCCAGCCCTGAGTAACAGAATTAAAGGTTTCTCTATTAGACGCAGAGGTCATACTAGTAAAAGGATTTTTACAAGATCAGATGACATTAAATTATTCAACTGTGTCTTATTGGGAGGGCCAACTGTAACACTTAAAGTTAAATATTAAGTTGACAGTCCTGATAACTGGGGATATTAAAGACTGGTGAGGGAATTTCTATACAGTGACATGTTCCAGCTGCTGCAACATTTATTCAGTACTCATGGTTTTTGTTTCACTCATAGAAGAATCCATTCACAGATGACTTTACAACCTGTTCTTCCCCAACCTGACTTCAAACCGAACTGACTTCTAAAGGGCAACTCATGTCTCTCAACTGACTTCTAATAGGCAACTCATGTCCCTCACGACGAGCCCACTCACGTCACCCTGTCTCAGGACAGAAGAAGAAAAAATTAGTGATGCCACTCTTTTTACAACAATGGAGAGAAAGATAAATAGACTATCAATATAAATAATTAATTAAGTCAGGTAAAATCAGGGAGATCGGTTTTGGGTGAGTTGTAAAAATTTGGAGACTCTTATCTGAGGGATTAAAATTTCCTCAGTGCTCTTCCGATAATCTATCAAAGATTTGAAAGGGACACAGAGAATAGGGGGAAATTGTAGACCCAACCTGATCTTTTATTAAAATTGGGAGCCATCATGCCACAAAGCCATGAAAAGATAATTTTGGCTTTACCATAAATTACTTCAAATTCTGAACCCGCGTGGAATGCCTGCCCACGCCTTGAACTCACGCATGCCCAGCTCTCTGACCAGATAGCAGCCCTCTCTGAAACTTTAGTGACACATCATAAATATTTGCCTTCTCTGGCCAGACAACAACCCTCTCTGAGGCTCTAATGGTCCTCATGAATTCTGATGTAGGGACAGCAAAAAAATTGTAAACTACCTTTAATGTGATGTTTATCAGAGTTCTGTTATCTGTAACCCCCCTTTTGTGTAACTTTCTGGGCTATAAAACTGGGCTGTAGGAAAGCTGGGGATGCTGTCTTGTTCCCACCATTTTGGGAGGGAGAGGCAGCACGGCCGGTGGAAATAATAAGCTTAATTTTATTTGATTTTAATTTGAGTCAGTGGTCTTTTCTAGCGTCCTGGTCTAACAGGTAAACACTCCAAAGACGTGGAGCTCTGCCGGCCTAAAGACTTCTTGAGAAACTTCCTCTGAGGTTGGGCACTTGAAATATATGTTGTTGTAAGGAGATTTAGCTTCCTTTCTAGTGACACCATAAAAGCTGGGTCTGCATCTACGTGACCTGGAGGACATGGTTTCTTGTATTTTAATGAACATGAGGCAGCAGTGCTGAATTTTGTATTTGTAGGTAAACTGTGGCCACTTGGTGCTAAGTGTCTCCCCATGTGAACTGTGAAGCCATTTGGTCATCCTCCACTTTTCGTGGTGTTTCTTGCTGCTGCACTGGGAGTTTGGTATTTGCTTCATGAAATACAACGAGTTAAACTGGGACCCAGTATTGGAGGGAGTTCTGTCACTTGTGGTGACAGAGAATGCACCAACCAGGCTTCTATCTCACAAAGCTTGCCCATTTGTCCATAGAAATCTGACTCTGAACTTTGCCCAGAAACCTCTCCATGTAACAAGAAGGGTCTGCTGGCTGCACCATATCATTCACAAGCCATTTTGAAGGCAATGGAAAATCCTCCTGGCCACACCACAGATGTATTATCACACACTTGCCCACCACTGCAATAGGCCCACTACTCAGCAGGGTCCAACTTACTGGCATCTTTGTTCTACACCATTTTGATGAAACCCCGTCAATCATGGCATTCTCTTGTACACTCATGATCAGGAAAAAGACATCCAAAGGTTCTCCAGTGCCACCTGGTTAAGGGAATTTCAAAAATTTTATTGTATTTATTTAGCCATTTTTCATGGATGAAGTTGGAGGCATTGTGGGTTTCAGTTCATTCAGGAACCATTAAATGGTGAGGAAACTCATTTCAGTGAAATCTCTGGAGAAATCTCAAAGGCAAGTCATCCCATAGAGTGGTCAAAAGGTCACATGAAGCCAGGCCCATTGAGGTCTTCAATGTGACGTCCATGGGTGTTCTGACTGTCAACTATGGCTGCCACATCTTTCAGAATAAAATCATGTGATATCTTAGCTGAGATTCCAACGCTCTGTGGAAAGTCACCCTTCTTTTTTGATCTCAGTTTCCAAGGGGAAATCCAATGCGTGGCCTCCTAAAATCTGAACACAGTTCATGGCAATATTTCTCTGAGATCAGTTCCAGAACTCAGACTCTAAGGGGAATCACACCAGAGTTCAAGCCCAGGTAGACCCTGTCATCACTTCCAAGCACTACACAAATGACCACAATTAAAACCAAAACACTCCCACAAGGCCCTCATCTTCTTCCATATAGACACTCATCATAACCTGTGGCTGGAGGTTTCCATGAGGGGCTCAGCCCAAGACAGTGTACAAAATAAACTCCCTTGCCCCTAATTTGCCTAAAGTCAGGGTTGCCTGGACACCCTTCCTGAGAACCAGGAGTGATCAAATAAGCCTGCCATAAATACTGCTCTGCTTCTCCAATTTGAGGCCTACTGACTCTTGGGTATAGACTCTTTATGTGAATTGGAATCATGAGAAAACCCAAGCACATATGGGCTATCATCTGCAGGGTTTTGAGAACTCATTTGACACAAAGGATCCCTATTTTCACTTGATGGAGGTTAGGAACGTTACAGAGGAAGGCGAGAGACTTCGTCCACAATGACTGCTTTTTTGGCCATTTTGGTTTTGGAAGCACACGTGGGAACTTTCTTTAGATCCATCAGGTGCTGAGAATCTATGCAACAGCCTCACACATGGCCAAGAGTCTGATGCAGACACATTCCTTTCCAAAGCAATTAAGCAAAGAGCAACAGGTGATGCCCATTAATTCCCCTTGAAAACCATTTCCTTCAGGCTTCACAAAGGAGTGGCCTGAGGCAAAGACCTTTCTGACATTCAGGGCAACAGAACAATAGGTAAGCAAATGGCCCATTGCAGGGTTTCTCGAATGATATCTGAGTTTTCTGAGATGATCCCATTCCCTTCAGCTATTCAGTACATGGGCATGTCACAGAGCTTGGAGGTGGTACATATCGTGGACACAAAACCCTGAACCTATTTTGGAGAGTGGCCAGAATTCAAGAAGACATACAGGAACTTAGGAAGATAGTAGTTGTTGCCCATCCATTAGGCAAGCCACAGTCCATTCATAAATTGGGCAGGATGAATGCTGTGAAGTTTTCTACTAGACAGGACACATCCATTGATGCATTCTCTTTTCTAATGTCTACAACCACGGACACAGTGGGATAAACAGACATAGAAACACTCGCATTGTCAAAAGACTTACTAGAAACAGTCCACTCCAAATCAAACAAACCGACTTTCCTATATATTCTCAGATCATGAGACAAAACCACAAACTCACACGCACACCCACAAAGTCAACTCCTTCCCCCAAGTAGGTCTGTGACTATCCGGAGTGTCCTCTGACTGATGGGACATACTACGTTTCCCCGAAATGGGCTGTTCTATGTCATATCTGGTCTCCTTGGCCAACACTGTGAAGTTGTCAGGTGCCAGTAGTGAGACACTACCTGCTTTCTCAGGAAAGGCCCCTCTTCAGAGCTCTCCTGGAATTTGGCCATCCTCACATCAGTAGTTACACAGAAAGACCGATTCTGTCCTTGGTAAATCCAAACATGTGTGGCCACTGGGACTGAGACTGGGAATGACTCTGGGTGCCTGGCTTCCTGGATCCCAAGTTCAGAGAGTTCCATCACCAAGAAAGTTATATAGGTCACTTCCTTCAAAACTGAATGAGGTCACTGCCTTGGCAACATCTTTGTCCTAACAGTTGCTTCCAAGTGTCCCAATAGATGGAGGCTGCCCCTACTTCCTGTGACACTTTCACAAGTAAGAATGGTATATCAAACATAGGCACCCGTAAACAGCTCTCCACACAGGCCTGGTTTGGTCCATCTTCTCTACATTAAGAAGAGAGAGACTGCTTCAGACACACCCCTTCATCCTGACCTGTTTTTTTTTTTTTTTTTTTTTTGTCATGAAAGATGACTTTAGCTCTCTCAGGTCCTTCATAGCTTTCTATATCTTCCCCAGGGTTCACTTCTGCATGGACCTTTGAGGTTCTCAGCAGGTGGAAGATCTCTTACATTTCTATATAAGACCAACTTTGTCCTTGCTTTTCGGTAAATTAAGGTTGAGGAAACAAAGTATGGTTAGGGTTAATAACATGATTGATTTGGGTTAGGAATCATTCTGCTGCATGAATAATGGTATTGGGAACCTGCAATATTTATAAGGATATATAGAGGTGAAATATATGTATGAAAACACAAATATAGGTAAGATTTGAAGCCCAAAAGGGCATTGGATCCTTGATTGGGATACTTTACTCTGAATTATGTTGTGCACATGTGTCTCAGATAAATCTATACATAATGGCATAGGACCTTGTACCTTGGATAATTGAATGTCGAAGAGAACATCCAGTCAAAAAAGGATAGTTGGTAGGATTAGGAAGATACTTGATAGGATTAGAAAAAAGAGTCAGTATAGGATTTGGACAAAAAGTTCTTTAGCAATAGGGTTTCAGGTAGACAGAAAATGTAAATGTCAGCACATTTGAAGAGTCAGTCACAATGATGAACTGGGGAAAATATGTAGGAAAGCAGATATCATTAGAGACATTAGGAAATCAGGCAAATGATGAAGTGATTGATAGGATTAGACATTTTCAACAGGCTTGAGGTTGAATACATAATCTTAGGAAGAAACAAATATGTAGTCACCAATAGGATTGACCTTTGAGAGCATTAGGCAACATGGACATGGGTGATTTTCATAATCCATACTCACATTCCATTTAGGCTTTGGTACAATTGTAAGTGTGACTTTGCATTTTGTGGCCAGAATATTACTGTGATAAAATGTATATGTAGATCAGGTGACATGAGTATTTCTTGCACCATTTCTGGGAGCAATATTTAGAAGAGATATAAATTAGTATTGGGGGCACAAATAGGTGTACCATGTGTGAATATATAATATAACTGATTCCAACTTTAGAAATTGGAATAAATTGATATCTGAAAATACACAGTAAATGTTATATTGACATACATACATTCATTCCAACAAGTTATACATCTAATGGTAATATTAGGGTTGTGGTTTATCATAAAGTGTGTGAGTTTTGCTTCAAAATTGATTATGGAAATCGAAAATAATGTGTTTGGAAAGAAGTCTCATGAAATGACCAGTCAAAAGCAAGGAGGAATACATGTGTACTGAAGCAGGAAGTGATTGAATGTGTTTCAAATGTCTTTAAATTTGTGAACTTATGGATGAAATGTTTATACTATGATGTACAAAAACTGAAGAAATAGTAATGTACCAGTGTTAAATAAAATGAACGTCAAAATACACATCATGCCCCATTGGAATCTACATGCATTGATGTTAAATTGGGTCAGTTACTGTAGAAATATAAGGATTTGTTTGCACCATTCAGTGAAGTGAGTTCTCAGTACTAGAAAACAAATATGTATTTCAGGTGGATGAATATTTCTGAAAATAATCATATGAAAATTTGATTATAAAACCACATACATGAGCATGAGTGAATTATTAAGGGAGTGTATAATAAGACACATATATTTTATATTTGGAAATATATATATATATATATATATATATATATATATATATATATATATATATATATATCACACAGAGAAACATTAGGAAGTAGCAATATATATGCCAATCAAAATTCATCGTGAAATATATATCATCCACCGATCCAAAAATATTAATTTTACTGAACATGGATTTATGTATAATGTTGTTCAACTAAAAATCTCACTCATAGTTTGAATTTTCAGTTCCAAAAGCGTTTAGGAGGGGTGATCTCTTCTCATACTTTGTTTCTGCCAAGTTAGCCACCTCACAAAAATGTACGTGTGATACCAGGTATGATTTTATATGTGCATATAAAAATACATGTGCTGAATTGGCTACAGAAAAAAGGAGACAGAAATTCACATATGTGTTAACTTAAAAAACACATGGAGTACTATTTCAACAAACAATTGACAAGATTTATAACTCCTACACTATATCATGCAAAAGGCAAGACCAACTATACACCATGCCTCCTCTGAACTGCTTGTATTAATATTATGTTTGGGTTATTTGTCTCCATCATATTAGGATTAGTAGTCAGAGTCTATTAGGGTATGGGTTACTGACAGGGATTCAGTATTTCGAATGGAAAATTGGAAAATGAATCCAATGTGTATGTAAATATGTGCTACACAAAAATCTTCCCACTCTCATCCAGAACAATACCTTGACAACACCTTCACCCCATGTAAGACACAATTAGAGGAGAAGAGTTAGAAAATCCATGAATACATATCTGGAATGGAATGCGATCAGGAGTTCACAACCTTGGAAGTGTTAGAGGAGTTTCCAAAAGTAAGGGACAGGGTAAACACTTCAAAAACATGGAGGTCTGTTGTCCTAGAGACTTCTTGAGATACTGCCTGTGAGGTTGGGCACTTGAAATATATGTTGTTTTCACGTGCTTTAGCTTCCTTTCTAGTGAAACCATCAACCTGGGTCTGCATCTATGTGACCTGGAGGACATGGTTTCTTATTTTCCATCCGTGGGTGGGCCCCTTGCTTAAGAGCTCTGGCTACTGGACAAATTTTAAACAAAGAAGCCTCTAATCTGACTTTTGGGGCCCCTTGAACTATCTACTCCCCACATCACTTGAAAGATCTTTTACCTTAAAAGGGCCTTCAAACCCTCCCTACATCCAGAGTTCTGTAGCTCCTCACTTCCTTTCTGGAAAACCCTAATATCATTTTCCTCCCCTGCTCTGCACTGAACCCTGCCTCACTGCTCCCAATGACTCCCATGTCTCACACACCAACTCATAATTGCTTGGAAAACTTAGATGATTTCCTTCCCTGTCATTCTTCCATTTCTGAGAGACCACTCACCAATCCTGACCTTATCTGGTTTCTGACAGCAGTTCCTTTAGGCAGAATGGAACTCATTACTCTGGATATGCTGTATTTTCAGCCACTGAGATTATAGAGGCCAAAGTTTTGCCTTCAGGAACTACAGACCAGCAGGCTGATTTTATAGCATCCACTCGTGCCTGCCTTCTAGCACAAGGCAAATCCCTCACCCTCTAAACTGATTCAAAATATGTCTTCCATATCTTATTATCCCATGCTGCAATTTGAAAGAAGCGAGGCCTACTTACCACCAAAGGTAATGCGATCACTAATTCAGCTCTTATAACCAATCTGATAGAGGCCTCCCACTTACCCACCCAGTTGGGAGATGTCCATTGTAGGTCCCATCAGAAGGACGGCTCTCTTATCACTGAGGGCAATGCCAAAGCTGACCAGGTGGCACGAATGCCTGCTACCACTTCCAATCATGGCCCCCATGGTGGACATATAATGGCCACTTTAGACAGCTCATCTGAAGCCCCTACATCTTTCAGTAAGAAAAAGCATCTTTTCAAGTTCCTTCATACTCTATTCCTTTCCAATTCTCAGTCTTTGACCCTCTTTTTACAGAGTTTCTTCTTCCTCACTCCCTCTGACAAGCCATGCTACAGAATATAGCCTCTAATTGTCAGATCTGTCAGCGGACCAACCCTCATACTCCTTTAAGGCCCAAACGTTTCCCTTCCCAACAAGCCCGGGGACACATTCCCTCTGTTGACTGGCAGGTAGACTTCACCAACATGCCCACAGTATGGCACACTAAATACCTCCTTGTCTTTGTGGACACTTTCTCTGGTTTGGTTGAGGCATTTCCCACTTCCAATAAAAAGGCTTCCACTTTAGCTTCAATGTTACTGACAGACATCATCCCCAGGTTTGGTATGCCCACTTCCCTACAATATGACAATGGCCCTGAGTTTACTTCTAGGATCACACAAAAGGTCTCTCAAGCCCTCTCCTTCAAGTGGCATTTCAACTGTCCATATTTCCCCCAGGCTTCATGGAATGTGGAAAGGTAAATCGTACTCTAAAGGAAGTCCTTACCAAATTGACAATGGAATTAAACATAGACTGGGTCAAACTCCTTCCCTTGGCTTTGCTTCGAATCAGAGCTCTCCCTAAGAAACCATCTTTACTGTCTCCTTTTGAGATAATGTATGAAAGACATCTTATAACCCCTGCGTTGGTCATTTCACAAGGACCTCTCACCCGAGATTTGTCTTTGCCTCTCTTGCTTCATCTCCGCTCGGAACTCTGGAAATATCAGGACTGGCTTCTTCCGGACCCAGTCTCCTCTCCAAACACTCCTCCCTTAACACCTGTTAGTCTAGTCAATTATAATACCCGAGAGGAGAAAGGGACTCTTGCCCCAAAATGGGAAGGCCCCTATCCTGTCATTTTCTGTACCCCCACCGCCGCCAAACTCTCCTTACCAGACAACCGTCTCACTCCCTGGAATTACATGTCTAGGTTGAAGCCACATCACCAGGAGGCCCCACATGCTGAAGACAGGGCCACCCCAGAGGAACTCCAAGAATCACCTCCTGAACCTCCCCTTTACTCCTGCTCTCCACACCCATCTCACCCATTTAAGTTGCTGCTCACACGGTTTTCCTTGCAGCCCAATTCCTCTTAAAGAAGGCACAATGAGCTCTCCCAACACCCTAGTCTTCTCTAACTGCTTGTTTTTTGTGCTCTGCTTATTTTCTGTGCTCTGTCAGGACTGGTCTTTACCCTCCTCACCTACCATGCATTTATTCACTCTTCGGGAACGATACTCAGAACATGGCATGCAGAAGGTCCGCGGAGTGGATGCAACTACTTGCTTCATCCACAACTGCACCTCTATTTCCCTAAAATTGTCACCTTCAAGGACCTTCGTCCCTGGTAGCTGGAACTGGCCTTTCATTTGCTTCCTTTTTGATCAAACAAAAGATTAATGTCATTGGTGGCCTGAGATATATAATGGGTGCCCCTATTGGTCATGCAGGTTCCATGATGAACGTGGTAGCTATTCTTACCACTCACTCGGTTACCCTGAAGGGTGGACTTCTAGTTACATAAAGTGGCATAAAGGCTCTTCATCCAATAACAATGGATGGTATACTTTAGATAAACCTGACCCCAAGGCCAAACGTTGGGGCTATGTTGAGTTTGCTGTCTATGCTCAGACAATCTCAGTCAGACCCACAGGGTGGATGACTATTGGCCGCACCCTGATTACGCCACCTAAGGCAACCATCCAGGTAGTCGAACACATTAAGGACTCAGAATCAAAACTTCGAGATCGTATCCATAGCTCATCCAAAGAGGATTCAGAGCCTTCAACCCCCTCAGGTCCCCCTCCCACATGGCTCAATTTGCTACACCAAACGTTTTGATTATTAAACTCCACCCCTCTTTCTGTGCCTACTTCTCAGTGCTTTCTCTGTGCTTCACTTAGTCGTCCACTTCTAGCAGCAGTCCCATTAGCGGCAGAAAATATTCCAGCAAAACCCTACAATTTCTCTAAAAAGGACAACCCCTACATGTGACACGTATCCCACTGTGGGAAAGTTATTCCACCAATACTTTATTTCCTTTCATCTGTTTCCACCTGCCAATAATGAATCCTTTACCCGTTTGTTCCTTGAGCTACAACACCCCATAGAGCCCTGTGTTTAGGCAACCTGAACATTTCCTCTGGTGTAATGGGTCTTTAAGTACCTCAACGATCAATGTCTCTGGCACCTGTTTCTTGGTTACTGTAGTTCCTCAGCTATCTTTGTATACTCCCACCGAATTCTGACAGTTGGCCCTACCTTCCTGCACCCGTAGGGTAGTCTTTCTGCCGGTTCTGGTAGGCCTCATTTTAACAACCTCAGTGACGAGTCTCGGACTCTCTGGTGGAGCTATAGGTCATGCTCTATGGGCATCCAATGACCTTCAACAAAAACTGCAGGAAACACTCAATACCATGGCTGAGTCTCTGGGTTCCTTGCAGCGGCAGGTTACATCATTGGCACAAGTGGCTTTACAGAACCAAAGGGCAATTGATCTTCTCACTGCAGAAAAAGGGGTTACATGCCTATTCCTCAGAGAGGAATTTTGCTATTATGTTAATGAATCTGGGCTAATAAAAAAAATGTTGTTAAATTGCAGGAATTATCGACCCAATTGCTCAAACATACCTCCTCCAATCCCATCATGGGGTTCTTCCAATCCTATCTTGCCATGTACTTACTACATATCTTGGGGCCCCTTATTGGGATGCTTCTTTTTTGTGCTCTCTTGCCCTGCAAAATGAAGTGCCTTCAAACCCAACTGCAAAAAATTCCTAATCAAACTTTCAACCAGCTTTTGCTTAGGCACTACCAGCCTCTGATGACCGATGAACCCCCAACATCTCCAAGAGAACAGTAACTCAGTGATGAAGCTCACTACCAGGCATGATGGAATGCAATGGGTATCAGACAGCGGGAGACAACGAGCTCTGAGAACCTCTTAATCTGCCATCCTGGATTCATGAGTCTTTACCACCTTCTAAGATTTCTCATGGCCCTTGGCCTCTTCTATGTCAGTCCCCCAACATGGAACTTCTGCCAAAAAATGACATTTCCTTTAATTTTTATCTTCATTCTGTTTTTATTTGCTCTGATCTTCTTCAGGTGCTGGTGACGCCATGTCCAGGCAATGCTTCCAGTATTTCCTAGAGTCTCTGTTACAGGACCAGTGGCTGATACCAACAATCTCTTCCATCCAGGACTAGTTCCATGCCATCGACAACTTTGGCTTCAGGGAACATTCATTGACTTCACCCCTACGAAAGTAGCTGTCTATAGCAACTGGGTTTTATTTCTGGCTGCCATGATAATCCCAAACCTGCTCCCTGAGCATTCCTCCACTTCTCTTTCTAGGCCCCACACCACCCCCACACAGCAGGAAGCAGCCGGATCTGACAAATGACGCCCCACTTCCTAAGAAAACAAAAAGGGTGGAATGTTGGGAAAAGAATAAATGGCAGCCATACCCCAGAGAAAAACCTCAACATGGCGCCTAAGGACTTCTTCTTCCTACCTTCTTCATTTCTGCAGTGGCGCAAAAAGTTCCCACCCTTGTGAACTCTCACGTCAGCGCCAACTTCAAATCTCACTTGTGGGGAACCTTAGCCCGAATGAGAACTAATTCCTGGGCTCTGGAGCTGATATCTGAAAGAACTTGCCAATAAACGGGTTGCTGCCATTTATCTAAGCCCTACCATCTCCCCCTTAGTTCTATATAAGCACACAGCTTTGAGCAATAAAATTGGAATTCTCCCGGTGAAGTGTCATTGCGTGGGGAATTATTTCACTCATGATCAGCAACAGGATATCCAAAGGTTCTCCAGTGCCACCTGGTCATGGGAATTTCAGAAATTTGATGGTATTTATTTAGACATTTTTGAAGGATGAAGTTGGAGTCACTGTACGTTTCAATTAATGCAGGAACCATTATGTGGTGAGGAAGCTCATTTAAATTAAAACTCTGGAGAAATCTCACAGGCAAGGCTTCCCAAAGAGTGGCCAAAAGGTCACATGAAGCCAGGATCATTGAGGTCTACAATATGAGTTCCATATGTGTTTAGACTCTCAACTATGGCTGCCAAGTCTTTCAGAATAAAATCATGTGATATCCTGGCTGAGATTCTCACTGCACTGTGGAAAGACACCCTGGCACTCGATCTCAGTTTTCAAGGGCGCTTCTCATGCGTGGCCTCCTAAAATCCCAACACATTTCATGGCAATACTTCTTTGAGGTAAATTCCAGAACTCAGTCTCTAAGAGGAATCATGCCAGAGTTCAAGCCCAGGTGGATCCAGTTATCTCTTCCAACCGCCAAACAAATGACCACAATTAAAACCAAACACTCCCACATGGCCCTCATCTTATTCCATATAGACACTTATCATAACCTCTGGCTGGAGTTTTTCATGAGGGGTGCAGCCCAAGACAGTGTCAAAAATAAGCTCCCTTGCCCCTCATTTGCCTAAAGTCAAGGTGGCCTGGACACCCATCCAGTGAACCAGGAGTGATCAGATAGGCTAGCTGTTAATACTGCTCTGCATCTCCAATTTGAGGCCTACTGACTGTCAGGTATAGATTCTTTATATGATTTGGAGCCATGAGAAAACCCAAAAACCTATGGGCTAGCCTCTGCAGGGCTGTGCATAACTCATTTGACCCAAAGGATCCGTATTCTCACTTGATGGTGGTCAGGAACCTTACAAATGAATGCGAGAGACTTCATTCACAATAACTGCTCTTTTGGCCATTTTGGTTTTGGATGCACACATGGGATCTCTGTTTATATCCATCAGGTGCTGAGAATCTAAGCCACAACCTCACACAGGGCCAAGAGGCTGATTTAGACACATCCCTTTCCAAAGCAATTAAGCAAAGAGCCACAGGTGGTGCCCATTCATTTTCATTTGAAAACTGTTTTCTTCAGGCTTCACAAAGGGGTGGCCTGAGGCAAAGACCTTCCTGACATTCAGGGAAACAGAACAATTGATAAGCAAAAGGCCGAAAGCATGGTTTCTCAACTGAGACTTTCTTGGTCACACTGATATCTGTGTTTTCTGAGATGCTCGCCATTCCCTTCAGCTATCCAGGACATGGCAATGTCACAGAGCTTGGAGGTGGTACATATTTTGGACACAAAACCATGAGACTATTCTGGAGAGTGGTGAGAATTCTGGAAGAAACAGGAACTTAGGAAGGTAGCAGGTGTTGCCCATGGATAAGGCAAGCTGCAGTCCATTCATAAATTGGGCAGGATGAATGCCGGGAATCTTTCTACTATACAGGACATATCAATTGTTGCATTCTATTTTCTAATGTCTACAACCACGGACACAGTGGGATACACAGACATAGAAACACTTGCCTTGTCCAACGACTTACTAGAAGAAGACCACTCCAAATCAAACAAACCGTCTTCCCTACCTATTCTCAGATCATGAGACAAAAACACAAAATCACACCCACACCCACAAAGACACCTCCTTCCCCCATGTAACTCTGTGACTATCCGGAGTTTCCTCTGAGTGGTGGGCCATACTATGTTCCCCCAAAATGGCCTGTCCTATCTCAGATCTGGTCTCCTTGGCCAACTCTGTGAAGTTGTCAGGAGCCTGCGGTGAACCACTACCTACTTTCTCAGGAAAGGCCCCTATGCAGAGCTCTCCTGGTATTTGGCCATCCTCACATCTGTAGGTACCAAGAAAGACTGACACTCTCCTTGGTAAATTCAAACAAGTGAGCCTACTGGGTCTGGGACTGGACTGGCTCCGGGTGCCTGGCTTCCTGGATCCCAAGTTAAGAGAGTTCCATCACCAACGAAGTGAGGTAGATCACTTCTTCAGAAACTGAATGAGGTCATTGCCTTGACAACCACTTTGTCCTAACAGTTGCTTTCAAGAGTCCCATGAGATGCAGGCTGCCCCTACTTCCTGTGACACTTTCACAAGTTAGAATGGTATATAAATCATGGGCACCCGGGAACAGCTCTCCACCTAGCACTGTTTTGGTCCATCTTCTCTACATTAAGAAGAGAGAGGCTGATTCATAGACATCCCTTCATGCTGACAAGGTTGTTTGCCATAGAAGATAACTTTTCTCTCTCAGGTCTTTCGTAGCTGCCTACATCTTCTCAAGGGATCATTTCTGCATGGACCTTTGATGTTCTCAACAGGTGGAACATGCCCTACATTCCTGTATTTTAAGAGCAACCCTGTCCCTGCTGTTCTGTAAAGTTCGATTGAGAGAACAATGTATGGTTTTGGGTTAGTAACATGTTCAATTTGGGGTTAGGAATCCTTCTGCATGACGAATAATGGTATTGGGAAACTATGATATTTACAAGAATATATAGGTGAAATATAAGTATAAAAACAAAAATCTATGGAAGATATCAAGTCCAGAAGGGCATTGGGCCCTTAATTGGTACACTTAGCTTTGAATTATTTAAGGGAAATTGCTTGGAAGTGAAAGGAGACCCTCAGATAAATCTATATACAATGGCATAGGAGCTTGTACCTTGGATGATTGAATGTCGAAGAGAACATCCACTCAAAAAGGGATAGTTGGTAGGATTAGGAAGATAGTCAGTAGGTTTACAAAGAAGAGTGAGAATAGGATTTAGACCAAAAGTTCTTAAGCAATAGTGTTTCAGGTAAACAGTGAATGTAAATGTCAGCACAAGTGAAGAGTCAGTCACAATGATGAACAGGGGAAAATATGTAGGAAAATAGATATAAATAGAGACATTACTAAATCAGGCAAAGTATAAAGTGAGTGATAGGATTCGACATTTTCAACAGGCTTGAGGTTGAATATATAATCTTAGGAAGAAACAAAAATGTAGTCACCAATAAGATTGACATTTGAGAGCATTAGGCCACCCGGACATGGAAGGTTTTAGTAATCCATGCTCACTTTCCATTTAGGCTTTGGTACAAACTTAAGGGTGACCTTTGATTTTTTTGTCCAGAATATTACTGTGATAAAATGTATACATAGATCAGGTGACATGAGTATTTCTTCCACCATTTTTTGAGGAATATTTTGAAAACGTATAAATTAGTATTGAGGGTAAAAATAGGTGTACCATGTGTCTATGAATATAGAGATAATGCATGAATAGATCATACAGTTAATAAATAATATAACTGGTTCCCCTTTAAATAATGTATTGAATTGATATCTGAAAATATATAAGAAATCATATATTTTTTAATTAATTTTTATTGTAGCTTGTTCAAAACATTACATAGTTCTTGATATATCATATTTCACACTTTGATTCAAGTGGGATATGAGCTCCCATTTTTACCCCATATACAGATTGCAGAATCACATCAGTTGCAGAACCATTGATTTACATATTGCCATTCTGGTGTCTGTTGTATTCTGCTGCCTTTTCTATCCTCTACTATCCCCCTTCCCCCCTCCCTTCCCCTCTTCTCTCTCTACCCCCTCTACTGTAGTTCATTTCTCCCCCTTATATTTTCCTCCTTTCCCCTCACATCCTCTTGTATGTAATTTTGTATACCCCTAAGGGTCTCCTTCCATTTACATGCAATTTCCCTTCTCTCTCCCTTTCCCTCCCACCTCTCATCCCTGTTTAATGTTAATCTTCTTCTCATGCTCTTTGTCCCTACTCTGTTCTTAGTTACTCTCCTTATATCAAAGAAGACATTTGGCATTTGTTTTTAAGGGATTGGCTAGCTTCACTTAGCATAATCTGCTCTAATGCCATCCATTTCCCTCCAAATTCTATGATTTTGTCATTTCTTAATGCAGAGTAATACTCCATTGTGTATAAATGCCACATTTTTTTATCCATTCGTCTATTGAAGGGCATCTAGGTTGGTTCCACAGTCTTGCTATTGTGAATTGTGCTGCTATGAACATGGATGTAGCAGTGTCCCTATAGTCTGCTCTTTTTAGGTCTTTAGGGAATAGACCGAGTAGGGGAATAGCTGGATCAAATGGTGGTTCCATTCCGAGCTTTCCAAGAAATCTCCATACTGCTTTCCAAATTGGCCGCACCAATTTGCAGTCCCACCAGCAATGTACAAGAGTACCCTTTTCCCCACATCGTCGCCAGCACTTGATGGTGTTTGACTTCCTAATGGCTGCCAATTTTACTGGAGTGAGATGGTATCTTAGGGTGGTTTTGATTTGCATTTCTCTGACTGCTAGAGATGGTGAGCATTTTTTCATATACTTGTTGATTGATTGTATGTCCTCCTCTGAGAAATTTCTGTTCAGGTCCTAGGCCCATTTGTTGATTGGGTTATTCGTTATCTCATTGTCTAATTTTTTTAGTTCTTTGTATATTCTGGATATTATGGCTCTGTCTGAGGTGTGAGGAGTAAAGATTTGTTCCCAGGACGTAGGCTGCCTATTTACCTCTCTTATTGTTTCTTTTGCTGAGAAAAAACTTTTTAGTTTGAGTAAGTCCCATTTGTTGATTCTAGTTATTAACTGTTGTGCTATGGGTGTCCTATTGAGGAATTTGGAACCCGACCCCACAGTATGTAGATCATAGCCAACTTTTTCTTCTATCAAATGCCATGTCTCTGATTTGATATCAAGTTCCTAGATCCACTTTGAGTTAAATTTTGTGCATGGCGAGAGAAAGGGATTCAGTTTCATTTTGTTGCAAATGGATTTCCAGTTTTCCCAATACCATTTGTTGAAGATGCTATCCTTCTTCCATTGCATGCTTTTAGCCCCTTTATCGAATATAAGATAGTTGTAGTTTTGTGGATTGGCTTCTGTGTCCTCTATTCTGTACCATTGGTCCAGTCACCGGTTTTGTTACCAGTACCATGGTGTTTTTGTTACTATTGCTCTGTAGTATAGTTTGAAGTCTGGTATAGCTATCCCGCCTGATTCACACTTCCTGCTTAGCATTGTTTTTGCTATTCTGGGTCTTTTATTTTTCCATATGAATTTCATGATTGCTTTCTCTATTTCTACAAGAAATGCCATTGGGATTTTGATTGGCATTGGATTAAACCTATAGAGAACTTTTGGTAATATCGCCATTTTGATGTTGTTACTTCTACCTATCCATGAACAGGGTATATTTTTCCATCTTCTAAGATCTTCTTCTATTTCTTTCTTTAGGGTTCTGTAGTTTTCATTGTATTATCTTTCACCTCTTTTGTTAGGTTGATTCCCAAGTATTTTACTTTTATTGAGGATATTGTGAATGGGGTGGTTGTCCTCATTTCCATTTCAGAGGATTTGTCGCTGATTATACAGGAATGCCTTTGATTTATGCGTGTTGATTTTATAGCCTGCCACTTTGCTGAATTCATTTATTAGCTCTAATAGTTTCTTTGTAGACCCTTTTGGGTCTGCTAGGTATCGAATCATGTCATCTGCAAATAGTGATAATTTGAGTTCTTCTTTTCTATTTTTATGCCTTTATTTTCTTTCGTCTGTCTAATTGCTCTGGCCAGTGATTCGAGAACTATGTTGAACAGAAGTGGTGAGAGAGGGCATCCCTGTCTTGTTCCAGATTTTAGAGGGAATGCCTTCAGTTTTTCTCCATTCAGAATGATGCTAGCCTGAGGCTTAGCATAGATTGCTTTTACAATATTGAGGTATGTTCCTGTTATCCCTAGTTTTTCTAGAGTTTTGAATATAAAGGGATGCTCTACTTTGTCGAATGCTTTTTCCGCATCTATCGAGATGATCATATGGTTCTTATTTTTAAGCCTATTGATGTGGTGAATAACATTTATTGATTTCCGTATATTGAACCAACCTTGCATCCCAGGGATAAATCCTACCAGATCATGTTGCACAATTTTTTTGATATGTTTTTGTATCCGGTTCGCCAGAAGTTTATTGAGGATTTTTGCATCTAGGTTCATTAGAGATATTGGTCTGTAGTTTTCTTTCTTTGAAGTGTCTTTGTCTGATTTAGGAATCAGGGTGATGTTGGCCTCATAGAATGAATTTGGAAGTTCTCCCTCTTTTTCTATTTCCTGAAATAGCTTGAAAAGTATTGGTATTAGTTCCTCTTTAAAGGTTTTGTAAAACTCTGCTATATACCCATCCGGTCCTGGGCTTTTCTTAGTTGGTAGTCTTTTGATGGTATCTTCTATTTCCTCAATTGATATTGGTCTGTTTAGGTTGTCAATATCCTCCTGACTCAATCTGGGCAAATCATATAACTTAAGAAATTTATCGATGCCTTCACTATCTTCTATTTTGTTGGAGTATAAGGATTCCAAATAATTTCTGATAATCTTCTGTATTTCTGAAGTGTCTGTTGTGATATTGCCTTTTTCATCCCGTATGCTGGTAATATGAGTTCTCTCTCTTCTTCTCTTCGTTAGCGTGGCTAAGGGTCTGTCGATATTTTTTATTTTTTCAAAGAACCAACTTTTAGTTTTGTCAATTTTTTCTATTGTTTCTTTCGTTTCGATTTCATTAATTTCAGCTCTGATTTTAATTATTTCTTGTCTTCTACTTCTTTTGCTGTTGTTTTTCTCTTCTTTTTCTAGGATTTTGAGTTGAAGTATTAGATCATTTATTTGTTGGTTTTTTCTTTTTTTAAGGAAAGAACTCCAAGCAATAAATTTTCCTCTTAGAACTGCTTTCAATGTGTCCCATAGATTCCAATATGTTGTGTCTGTGTTTTCATTTATCTTTAAGAATTTTTTAATTTCCTCCTTGATGTCTTCTATAACCCATTGATCATTCAGTAACCTATTGTTCATTCTCCAAGTGATGCATGATTTTTCCTTACTTCTTTTATCATTAATTTTCAATTTCATTCCATTATGATCAGATAAGATGCATAGTATTATCTCTACCCCTTTATATTGTGTAATAGTTGCCCTGTGACATAATATATGATCTATTTTTGAGAAGGATCCATGTGCTGCTGAGAAAAAAGTGTAAATGCTTGATGTTGGGTGGTATATTTTATATATGTCAATTAAGTCTAGGTTATTAATTGTGTTATTGAGCTCTATAGTTTCCTTATTCAACTTTTGTTTGGAAGATCTGTCCAGTGGTGAGAGAGGTGTGTTGAAGTCTCCCATGATTATTGTATGGTGGTCTATTAGACTCTTGAACTTGAGAAGTGTTTGTTTGATGAACATAGCTGCACCATTGTTTGGGGCATATATATTTATGATTGTTATGTCTTGTTGGTGTATGGTTCCCTTGAGAAGTATGTAGTGTCCATCTTCATCCCTTTTGATTAACTTTGGCTTGAAATCTATTTTATTTGATATGAATATGGACACTCCTGCTTGTTTCCGAAGTCCATATGAGTGATATGATTTTTCCCAACCTTTCACCTTCAGTCTAAGTATGTCTTTTCCTATCAAATGCGTCTCCTGAAGGCAGCATATTGTTGGGTCTTGTTTTGTGATCCATTCTACTAGCCTGTGTCTCTTAATTGGTGAGTTTAAGCCATTAACATTTAGGGTTATTATTGAGATATGGGTGTTCTTCCAGCCATATTGGTTTATTTATGTTACTAAACATGGTTTGTTTTCCTCTTTGATTATCCCCCCCCTTTACTGTACTACCTCCCGCTGTTGGTTTTCATTGACATTTTCCATTTCCTCTTTCTGTAATATTTTGCCGAGGATGTTTTGAAGAGATGGTTTTCTAGCTGCAAATTCTCTTAACTTTTGTTTATCATGGAAGGTTTTAATTTCATCCTCCATCCTGAAGCTTAATTTCACGGGATACACAATTCTTGGTTGGAACCCATTTTCTTTTAGTGTATGAAATATGTTATTCCAGGATCTTCTAGCTTTCAGAGTCTGTGTTAAAAGATCAGCTGTTATCCTGATTGGTTTACCCCTAAATGTAATCTGCTTCCTTTCTCTTGTAGCTTTTAAAATTCTCTCCTTATTCTGTATGTTGGGCATCTTCATTATATTGTGTCTAGGTGTGGATCTCTTATGATTTTGCACATTCGGCGTCCTGTAGGCTTCTAGGATTTGGGATTCTGTCTCATTCTTCAAGTCTGGGAAGTTTTCTCGTATTATTTCGTTGAATAGATTGCTCATTCCTTTGGTTTGGACCTCAATACCTTCCTGTATCCCAATGACTCTTAAGTTTGGTATCTTTATGTTATCCCATATTTCTTGAATGTTGTGCTCATGGTTTCTTAACAGCTTTGCTGAGCTGTCTATGTTCTTCTCCAGTTGAAATACTTTGTCTTCATTGTCTGATGTTCTATCTTCTAAGTGTTCTACTCTGCTTGTAGTATTCTCAATTGAGTTTTTAAGTTGGTTTATTGTTTCCTGCATTTCCAGGATTTCTGTTTGTTTGTTTTTTATAACCTCTATCTCCCTGAATAATTGATCTTTTGCTTCTTGGATTTGTTTATGTAATTCATTGTCGAAGTGGTCGAAGTGGTCTTTCATTGTCTGATTTTGCTGTCTAATGTCTTCCTTGAGACTCCAGATCATCTGAAGCATGTATATCCTGAATTCTTTATCTGACATTCCATCTGCTGCAGATATTACCTCTTCTAAAGTTGAATTGACCTGCATTGCTTGTGGTCCTTTTTTTCCTTTTCTTTTCATACTGATCGCGTTACTTTCTGCTTGGTGAAACTGTTGTGTTATTGATTTTTCCCCCTTTATATTTATATTGCTTTTGTATAGCTGCATCGTCTCCCTTGCAGGCTTTGGCGGTGGTTCTGCCCCTCCTTCAATTGAGGCAATGTGCCTACCATGCCAGGAGGCCGCTGTGCCTGTACTTTCGATGGGCCTGTTCTTTCGGTGGTCACAGGTCCGCCTACCTTGCAGGAGTGAGCAGCGGTTTTGCCCCTCCGCTGGCCACTAGGCCTGTTCTGTCTGTCGGTTGCAGGTCTGTCTCCCTAAAAGGTGCTGGTGGCGGCTCTGCCCCTCCCCCAACTGGGGTGATGTATCTGGCGGGCCACTGGGCCTGTTTTGTCGGTGGTCACGGTTCCGCCTACATTGCACGCGCGTGGAGCAGCTGTGTCCCTCTGAGAGTTGCTGAGCCTGACCTGCCGGTGGATGGCAAGTGTGCCTACCTTGCAGGCGCAGGGGTGGCTCTGCCGCTCCGCGGGTCACTGGGCCTGATCTGCTGGTGAGTTGCAGGTCTGCCTAACATGCAGGCGCCTGGCGGCTCTGCCCCTCCCCCAACCGGGGCGGGGCAATGTGTCTGGCCGGCCGCTGGGCCTGTTCCGTTGGTGGTCACGGTTCAGCCTACCTAGCAGGCACGTGGGGCAGCTGTGTCCCCGCAGGTTTTTGGGCCTGACCTGCCGGTGGGTCGCAGGTCTGCCTACCTTGTAGGCTCGGGGGGTGGCTCTGCCGCTCTGTGGATTGCTGTGCCTGTTCTGCTGGTGGTTCGCGGGTCCGCCTACCTTGCAGGCACCCGGCGGCTCTGCCCCTCCCCCAACCGGAGCTATGTGTCTGGCGGTCCACTGGGCCTTTTTTGTCGGTGGTCACGGTTCCGCCTACATTGCACGCGCGTGGAGCAGCTGTGTCTCTCTGAGAGTTGCTGGGCCTGACCTGTCGGTGGGTGGCAAGTGCGCCTACCTTGCAGGCCCGGGGGTGGCTCTGCCGCTCCGCGGGTTGCTGGGCCTGATATGCTGGTGAGATGCAGGTCTGCCTAACTTGCAGGCGCCCGGCGGCTCTGCCCCTCCCCCAACCGGGGTGGGGCAATGTGTCTGGCCGGCCTCTGAGCCTGTTCTGTTGGTGGTCAGGGTTCTACCTACCTAGCAGGCTCGTGGGGCAGCTGTGCCCCTCTGCAGTTTCTTGGGCCTGACCTGCCGGTGGGTGGCAAGTGCGCCTATCTTGCAGGCCCGAGGGTGGCTCTGCCGCTCCGCAGTTGCTGGGCCTGATCTGCTGGTGAGTCACAGGTCTGCCGACCTTGCAGGCGCCCGGCTGCTCTGCCCCTCCCCCAACCGGGGCGGGGCGATGTATCTGGCCGGCCTCTGGGCCTGTTCTGTCGGTGGTCAGGGTTCTGCCTACCTAGCAGGCTCGTGGGGCAGCTGTGCCCCTCCGCAGTTTGTTGGGCCTGACCTGCCGGTGGGTGGCAAGTGTGCCTACCTTGCGGGCCCGGGGGTGGCTCTGCCGCTCCGCAGTTGCTGGGCGTGATCTGCTGGTGATTCGCAGGTATGCCTAACTCACAGGCGCCCGGCGGCTCTGCCCCTCCCCCAACCTG
Organism: Callospermophilus lateralis; assembly: GCF_048772815.1. Lineage (NCBI taxonomy): Eukaryota > Metazoa > Chordata > Mammalia > Rodentia > Sciuridae > Callospermophilus > Callospermophilus lateralis. The sequence continues at coordinate 211,401 of NW_027512555.1, forward strand.
GGCGGGGCGATGTGTCTGGCCGGCCGCTGGGCCTGTTCTGTTGGTGGTCACGGTTCAGCCTACCTAGCAGGCACGTGGGGCAGCTGTGCCCCTCCGCAGGTTTTTGGGCATGACCTGCCGGTAGGTCACAGGTCTGCCTACCTTGTAGGCTCGGGGGGTGGCTATGCCGCTCTGTGGATTGCTGTGCCTTTTCTGCTGGTGGGTCGCGGGTCCGCCTACCTTGCAGGCGCCCGGCGGCTCTGCCCCTCCCCCAACCGGAGGGATGTGTCTGGCGGTTCACTGGGCCTGTTTTGTCGGTGTTCACAGGTCCGCCTACCTTGCACACGCGTGGAGCAGCTGTTTCATTAGTGCCTGGGCACACTCTTCTTGTTGGCCTCCCTCAGGCCCTAAGTTTGTAGAGCTTGGGGCTGAGAACCCCCAGCCAATTTGCTTACCTTCTGGTAGCCACGCCCCCGTATCTGGTGCAAGAGACCTATGTTGTCAGCACTGGTGGGAGCGGTAGCTGGGAGTCCCGCGCTGCGCAGCTCCCGCCGGCTCCTGTGCCAGCGCTGCCTCCGGGTTTTCTTGACTACCACGCCAGCAGGTCGCTGGACCTGTTCCGGGCCCGGGCGGCGGCTCTGTTCGGCCCCTCTGGCCTCCACAGTATTCAGCAGGACCCGGACCGAGAAACAGTTTCCGCGGGTTCTTTATCACCGGGCCAAAACAGTTCCGGGAGCCAGAATTCGGCCTCTCCGGACTTGGTGCATGCTCCGACAGGAGCAGGCTCCAAGAAGCAGTTTCTGCGGGTTCTATAGCCCTGGGCCAGAGCAGCTCCGGGAGCCGGAACTCCGACACTCCGGGCTCGGTGCGTGTTCTGATAGGAGCAGGCTCCAAGAAGCAGTTTCCGCGGGTTATTTAGCACTAAGTCTGAGCAATTTGTCTGCGAGATGCAGACAATTGTCAGCCTGAAATTACCTGTTCTATAGCTGAAAGAGCTGCAAACAGTCGAAAACAAGGATGGTGACGTCAGCTCTCCAAGATGGTGGCCGCTGGCTTCCTCCGTGGTCTGACCGGTGTGGAGAACCAAACTGGACCGTTTCTTTTCCCCATCTCCAACCCAGAATTTAGCTCCGAGCTCAGCAAATGCCTAGCTGGCAGGAGCCCACAGAATCAGGATCGCTGTATCTCTGTGCCACCAGCCTGTCGTTTCCCAGCGCGTGCCGCAGACTCCAGCCATGGGGTGATCTGCCGAACAAGCAGCGCTCCATGCAGACGGACAGATCGCTCGCATTTGAGCCCCTGAAGCTGATCCTCATGCGATGAAAATCCTTCCACTAGGTTTTGGAGCACCCCAATTTTGCTGGAAATTCCTAACAAGATAGCTTTTAGCCGTTCTAACTCGTCATTTTCCCTCACAGTGACGCAGTACACGGAGTTACTGCACTCCCTTTGCGGCCATCTTGCCTCTCAAGAAATCATATATTGATATAGAATCATTCATAACAACTAGTTATACGTCTAATTGTAATCCTAGGCTTATGGTTTATCATGAAGAGTGTGTGAGTTTTGCTTCAAAAGTGATTATGGAAATCAAAAATAATGTGTTTTGAAAGAAGTATCATGAAAAGACCAGTTTGAAACATGGCGGAACACATGTTTTCTGAAGCAGAAAGTGATTGAAAGTGAAATATATGCCTATAAATTTGTGAACTTGTGGATGAAATATATATCCTATAATGTGCATAAACAGAAGAAATAGTAATGTACCAGTGTTGAAATAAAAATGAACTTCAAAATACTTATCATGTCCCATAGGAATCTACTTGCATTGATGTGAAACTGGATCAGTTACTGTAGAAATATTAGGATTCATATGCACCATTCACTGAAGTTAGTTTTCAATACTAGGAAAAAAATACGTATATCAGGTGAATGAATATTTCTGAGAATACTCTTGTGAAAAGTTTTTTATAAATCCACATACATATTCATGAATGAATTTAGGGAGTGTATAATAAGACACATATATTAAATATTTTTGAAATATCTGGAGAGAATATATATATATATATATATATATATATATATATATATATATAACCACACACAGATTTTAAAAATTAGCAATATATATGCCAATCGAATTACACCGTGAAATACATATCATCCACAGATCCAAAAATATTCATTTTACTGGATATGGATTTATGTATAACTTTTTTCACCTAGGAAGCTCACCCATAGTTTGAATTTTCAGTTCAAACAGCGTTTAGGAGGAGTGATCTCTTCTCACACTTTGTATCTGCCAAGTTATGTAACTCACAAGAATGTACATGTGATACCAGGTAGGATTCTATATGTGCATATAAAAATACATGTGCTGAATAGAATACAGAGAAAGGGAGACAGGAATTCACATATTTGTTAACTTTAAAAGCACATGGAAAACTATTTCAACAAAAAATTACTAGATTTATAACTCCTACCCTATATAATGCAAAAAGCAAGTCCAAGTATACAACGTGCCTCCTCTGAACTGCTTGTATTTCTATTCTGTTTCGGTTATTTTTCTCCATCATATTAGGATTAGTATTCAGAATCTAGTAGGGTATGTGTTAGTGTCAGGGATTCAGTATATCAAATGTAAAATAGAAAAATGAATCCAATGTGTATGCAAATATGTGCTAAACAAAATCTTCCCACTCTCATCCAGAACAATTCCTTGACATTTCCTTCCCCCAAAGTAAGACACAATTAGAGGAGTAGACTAATAAAATCTGTGAATAATATGCTCAGGAGTTTACAACCTTGGAAGTGGTAGAGGAGTTTTCCTAGTATGGGACAGGATAAACACTCCATATATATGGAGCTCTGCTGGCCTAAATACTTCTTGAGAAACTGCCTCTGAGTTTGGGCACTTGAAATATATGTTTTTGTCAGGAGCTTTAGCTTCTTTCTAGTGAGACCATCAAAGCTGTGTCTGCATCTATGTGACCTGGAGGACATGATTTCTTATTTTCCAATGAACATGAGGCAGCAGTGCTGAATTCTCTCTTTGTAAGTAAACTGTGGCCACTGGGGGCTAAGGGTATTCCCATGTGGACTGGGAAGCCATTTGGTCATCCTCCACTTTTCGTGGTGTTTCTTGCTGCTGCACTGGGACTTTGGCATTTGCTTCATGAAATAAAAGAAGTTCAACTGGGACACAGTTCTGGAGGCAATTCTGTCATGTGTGGTTGGTCAGGGTCTGCAGGAGAATGCACCAACCAGGCTTCTATCCCACATAGCTTGGCCACATGTCCATAGCAACCTGATTCTGAACATTGCCCGGAAACATCTCCATATAACAAGAAGCCTTTACATGGAAGGGTCTGCTGGTTGCACCATGTCAGTCACAAGCCATTTGGAAGCCAATGGCAGATCCACATGGCCCCACCACAAATTTTTTATCACACATCTGCCTACCACTGCTCTAGGCCCACTACTCACCAGGTTCCAACATACTGGCATCACTGTTCTACACCATTTTCATGAAACCCAGTCAATCAAGGCACTGTCTTGCATTTTTACGATCAGCAACAGGACATCCAAAGTTTCTCCAGTGCCACCTGGTCATGGGAATTTCAAAAATTTCATGGTATTTATCTAGGCATTTTTCAAGGATGACGTTGCAGGCACTGTGGGTTTCAATTCATTCAGGAACCATTAAATGGTGAGGAAGCTCATTTCAATGAATGCTCTGTAGAACTCTCACAGGCAAGGCTTCCCAAAGAGTGGCCAAAATGTCACATGAAGCCAGGCCCATTGAGGTCTACAATGTGACGTCCATGGGTGTTGTGACTCTCAACTATGGCTGCCAAGTCTTTCAGAATTAAATCATGTGATATCCTGGCTGAGATACCCAGGGCTCTGTGGAAAGCCAACCTGGGCCTAGATCTCAGTTTCCAAGGGTGATTCTCATGGGTGGACTCCTGAAATCCCAACAAAATTCATGGCAGTACTTCTCTGAATTCAGTCTCTAAGGGGAATCACACCAGAGTTCAAGCCCAGGTGGTCCAGGTCATGTCTTCATACTGGACACAAATGACCAAATTTAAAACCAAAACCCTCCCATATGGCCCTCATCTTCTTCCATATAGACACTAATTACAACCTCTGGCGGAAGGTTTCCATGAGTGGCGGAGTCCAAGAGAGTGTCCAAAATAACTCCCTTGCCCCTCATTGGCGTAAATTCAGGGTGGTCTGGACACCCTTCATGTGAAACAGGAGTGATCAAATATGCTAGACGTTAATACTTCTATGATTCTCCAATTTGTGGAAAACTGAGTGTCAGGTATATATTTTTATGTGATTTGCAGTCATGAGAAATCACAAGCACCTCTGCAGGTCTTTGAAGAACCCATTTGACCCAAAGAATCCCTATTCACACTTGATGGAGTTCAAGAACTTTAAAGAGGAAGGCGACAGACTTCATCCACAAGGACTGCTTTTTGGCCATTTTGGTTTTGTATGCACACATGGGATCTCTCTTTACATCCACCAGGTGCTGAGAATCTAAGCCACAACCTCACACAGGGCCAAGAGGCTGATTCAGACACATCCCTTTCCAAAGGAATTAAGCAAAGAGCCACAGGTGATGCCCATTCATTTCCATTTGAAAACTGTTTTCTTTAGGCTTCACAAAGGGGTGGCCTGAGGCAAAGACCTTCCTGACATTCAGGGGAACAGAACAATAGGTTAGCAAATGGCCCAAAGCAGTGTTTCTCCACTGAGACTTTCCTGGTCACACTGATATCTGAATTTTCTGAGATGCTCACCATTCCCTTCAGCTATCCAGTACATGGCCATGTCACAGAGCTTGGAGGTGGTACATATCTTGGTCACAAAATCATGAGCCTATTCTGGAGAGTGGCCAGAATTCAGGAAGAAAACAGGAACTTAGGAAGATAGCAGGTGTTACCCATCCATAAGGCAAGCCGCATTCCTTTCATACATTGGGCAGAAAGAATTCTGGTAAGCTTTCTACTAGCCTGGACACATCCTTTGATGCATTCTCTTTTCTAATGTCTACAACCATGGACACAGTGGGATACACAGACTTAAAAACACTCGCCTTGTCAAATCACTTGTTAGAAATCGTCCACTCCTAACCAAACAAACTGCCTTTCCTACCTATTCTCAAAACATGAGACAAAATCACAAACACACACTCACACCCACAAAGTCACCACCTTTCCCAAAGTAGGTCTCTGACTATCGGGTGTGACCTCTGACTGGTGGGCCATACTATGCTCCCATCAAGTGGCCTGTTCTGTCTCAGATCTGGTTTCTTTGGCCAACTCTGTGAAGTTGTCAGGAGACAGCGGTGAGCCACTTCCTGCTTACTCAGGAAAGGCCACTCTTCAGAGCTTTCCTGGCATTTGCCATCCTCACATCAGTAGATACCAAGAAAGACTGACTCTGTCCTTGGTAAATCAAAAGAAGGGAGACCACTGGGACTGGGCCTGGGACTAGATTTGTGTGCCTCCATGCCTGGATCCCAAGTTCACAGAGTTCCATCACCAAGAATGTGAGGTGAGGTCACTTCCTTCAGGAACTGAATGAGGTCAATGCCTTGGCAAGCACGTTGTCCTAACATTTGCTTCCAAAGGTCCCATGAAATGGAGGCTGTCCCTAATTCCTTTGACACTTTCACAAGTTAGAATGGTATATCAAACATTGGTAACCAGGAACAGCTCTCCACAGAGGCCTCGTTTTGTCCTCCTTCTCTACATAAAGAAGAGAGAGGCTGATTCAGACACATCCCTTCATGCTGACCAGGTTGTTTGCAATGAAAGATGACTTTTGCTCTCTCAGTTCCTTCATAGGTGCCTACAACTTCTCTAGGGATCATTTGCGCATAGACCTTTGAGTTTCTCAGCAGTTGGAAGATCCCCTACATTCCTGTATTTTAAGACCAACTCTGTTCTTGCTCTTCTCTAAAGTTAGATTGAGGGAACAGTGTATGGTTAGGGTTAATAACAGGTTTGATTTGGAATAGAAATCATTCTGCTGGATGAATAATGGTATTGGGAATCTGCGATATTTTCAAGAATATATAGGTAAAATATATGAATCTGAAAACAGAAATCTAGGTAAGATTTGAAGCCCAGAAGGGCATTGGGCCCTTGATTGCGGTATTAAGCATAGGACCTTGTAACTTGGATGATTGATTTTCAAAGAGAACTTCCAGTCAAAATGGATAGTCAGGAGTATTAGGAAGATAGTCGGTATGTTTATAAAGGAGAGTGAGTATAGGATTTGGACCAAAAGTTCTTTAGCTATAGGGTTTCGGGTATTGAGTGAATGTAAATGTCAGCACATGTGAAGAATTAATCACAATGATGAACTGGGGAAAATATGTAGGAATGCAGATATCAATAGAGACTTTAGGAAATCTGGCAAAGTATAGTTGGTAGTGAAATGTTAATAAAATAGATTCTTGTCACTTCCTGTTTTTCTGTATGCTTAATAAAACACTGTTGAAATCTTGAGAAGTGTTTTCTAAACTATTTCCCAGAATGTGCTGTCCCCAACTGCCAAACTTCAGAATGTACTCCCTCACCCAGTTGCACGCAAACTGCTCACCCGCCCAGGCCCATCAATAAACTTTCCTCCCTGCCCTCTTCAAGGAAAGTATATAAGCTCTGCTTAAGCTGTTCTCAGGGTTCTCTGCTCTATTCAAATGAGCTCTGAGCCCCAGCATGCTGGACCCAGAATAAACCCTTTGTTTTTGCATGAGAGAGTCTCTTAGTGGTCTCTTCCCCCAATGCTCTTCCGATCTTTATATATGGAGGTTCCACCGAAATCCAGCAGCGGTGAACGAGAGACCCCAATGGGCTACTCTCAGGGTAAGTAAGGCGCCTCTTTCTGGTTTCAGGTTTCAGGTTAGGGCTTGGCAAAATGGCTGTCGATGAAGTGAGCTCTCTTTGATGGTGGCTGGCAGACGTGTCACAGAGCCACAAGCCAAGTCCCTGGAGGATGCCACAGAAGACTCGGGAATCGAGGAATAATAGTCCCCTCGACTCAGTGATACTTTGTTTCAGATTCGGTATTGCCAGCCCATCGGGTTTTGCCACAAGCTCAGTCTTGGTCTCAGTGTTGGACGTCCATTGCCTGTCTTTATTGTTTTCTCTTGTCTGTGTCCTGTGTCGTTGCTTTTACTGTTTGTGTATCTTTCATTATGGGACAGATCACTTCAATGCCTCTGTCCCTGACCCTTGATCTATGGACCAAAGTCCGCTTAAGGGCTCAGAATGTTTCTTTTTCAGTAAAACGCTGGACCTGGCAGACTCTGTGTGCCTCAGAATGGCCCACCTTTGGATTCGGATGGCCCCTAGAAGGATCTTTCTACTTCCCAGTAATTTAAAAAGACCGAGATATTGTCTTACAGCCAGGGCCACATAGCCATACTGATAAACAGGAATATACCTTAACTTGGCAGGACCTCTGCAAATCTCCTCTTCCGTGGTTGAAGCCTTTCCTTGCTGTGTCCCCGTTCCTACTCCTTCCCCCACGATCTCTCAACCCCTCTGCTCCTCCTCCTCCTCCACCCTCTGTTCTCCCTGAGTCACAAGATTTGACTCTACTGGACTCTCCTCCCCTTCCTTATCTTCTACCCTTGTCCCACAACCCCCAACACCCTCTAAGTGATTCTCCAGCTGCTGACTCAGCCTCTCCGCAATTGGAGGATGCTAAGCCAGCCCAGGGCCCTCCAGATAACTCCCCTGCGTCACACACAGCCCCTCCTCCCCTGGAGGAAGCTGGACTTGCTAAAGGAACTCGCCGGTGGAAAATGATTGAAAACCCTGGAACTCCCGTGTTGCTTCCCTCCATCCCTAAGGGCCAATGATTGACGATGGCCATGGGGAAAAAAAATGGAATCCTACCAGTATTGGCCTTCTCCTCTTCAGACCTATATAAATGGAAAAATAACAATCCCCCTTTTACCAAGGACCCAACCTGGCTCTCAGGTCTGGTGAAGTCATTGATGTTTTCACACCAACCTACTTGGGATGACTGCCAACAACTCCTAGGGACTCTCTTCATGACAGAGGAACAAAAGAGAATCCTCCTGGAGGCTAGAAAAAAGTATCCTCGGACCAAATCCATGACCGACACAACTTCCCAACATATTCAAAGCCGACTTTCTCTTGAAACGACCCAACTGGGACCCCAACACCTTTCAAGGTAGGGAGCATCTGTCCACTTATCGCCGGGCTCTAATAGTGGGTATCTTAGTGGCCGCTAGGTGACCAACTAATTTGGCCAAGGTAAGAGAGATTATTTAAGGGCCTGATGAATCTCCCTCTATGTTCCTAGAGATAATTATGTAGGCATATAAGAGACATACTCCTTTCGATCCTCAGGCAGAGGATCAAAAGGCATCTGTCACAATGGCCTTTATTGGGAAAGCTGCCCTGGATATTAAAAGAAAGTTACAATGCTTAGATGGATTACAAGATATGACTTTGAGGGATTTAGTCAGAGAACCCGAGAAGGTATACTTTAAGAGAGAAACTGAGGAAGAGAAGGGAGCTGAGTGAGGATAAAAGAAACAAAAGACAGACTAAGGCATTGACTAAGGTCCTGGTCACAACAACAAATAGGCCAGAAATTAAGAAACAGAGAGACAGGAAGGGATACCTGGGCACACACTAGAGGCCACCCCTGGCCTCAGATCAATGTGCCTACTCTAAAGAAAAAGGACACTGGGCCAAAGAGTGCCCTAGAAAGAGAGAGCCATGCCAGCCAGATATTCTGACTCTGGAGGAATACTAAGAAAGTCCAGGCTCAGATCCTCTCCCTGACCTCAAGGTAACTTTTGAAGTGGAGGGGAACACAATAAACTTTGAAGTAGATACAGGGGCAATATACTCAGCCCATAAGGCCCATTGGGCCCTCTACCGAATAAAAGGTCTCTAATTCAAGAGTCTAACAGAAGTAAATATCGGGCTTTGACAACTAAGAGGACCATGGACCAGGGAAAAGGAAAAATCCATCACTCCTTCCTAGTAATCCCAGAATGCCTGGCCCCATTGATAGGCAGAGTTCTGCTCACCAAGCTCTGGGCCAAAATAACTTTTAACCCTGAAGGCCCCCAAGTGGAATTTTTTAATCCTTCAGTAACTACTCCTATAATCATGGCTCTAACTATGTCAGTAGCAAATGTTCATCAACTCACTCACCTTTGTTCAAAGAAACTGCATTCATTCGTGAAGGATCAAGAACACAGTTTTCCACTAACCTACTCACAGCAAAAGGAAATAACTGAATGGGTAACAAAAGCCTGTCAGGTCCATTAATTGGTTAAAGCTTACACTTCCAAGCTTCCTGCAGGAAAGCACCTATGAGCAACCAGACGAGGACAATTCTGGGAAGTGGACTTTACTGAAATTAAGCCAGTAAGGTATGGACTTAAATAACTCCTAGTCTTTGAACATACATTTTCAGGATGTATTGAAGCCTTCCCCACACACACACACAAAAAAAAGAAATATAAAAAAAGAAAAAAGAAACATCACAAATGGTTGTAAAGAAGATCCTGGAAGATATTTATTCTCCCCTTGACGACCAGTAGTCTTAACCCTCATCAGCCCCTTAAGCTGCGATGGCTGATCACAAATCCTACTGTACACGAAGTATGGCCTATCTCGAATACAGCCCCCTTACGAACCTGGTGGCCATCTCTCCACCCAGTCATTTGTCAGCTGGCTATAGGTCTTTCCTATTGGGATATCCCTGATTAACAGGATCCCACTAAAATTCCATTAAATCCCTTCCGTACCATAGATAATGGAAACAAACATTATAGATGTAGGGACACGTGAGCCAGATGCAAGTTGGCTAGCCTAGATTACTATGTTTGCCCGGCAGACTATCAAAGCCACAAACAGTCACGGCTGTGGGGGGGGAGAGCAGACTTCTAATGTAAGTCATGGGGATGTGAGCATACAGGGACTGTCAGATGGAACCCAAACTCCTCATCAAATTCTGTACACAGCATTGGCCATATTACGAATTAGATAACCAAAACCGATGGCCCCCAGAGGGGTCTCTAGATCCTCAAATTCTGTGTGACCTTTTTAACTTCTGCAAGTGCTCAAAAGGGTGAAAGGAGATTCCGCCTTGTGGAGGCCTTCTCTCTCCTTTGCTCACATCCTGAACTATGCTTCTCCAATAGATGCTCACCCTCAGCCTTGTGCTCCAGACTCTCCGCTGTCACTCCCACCTCAGCAACTTGATTTCTCCCCTCCAATATCTAGATCAAAAACCCAAATCTCGACTGGTTCTCAGACCATTGCTCCCTTGCTGAGGTCGCAGGTACTGAGGTACCACTCCATTCACTCACTCCTCTCCTCTCCTGTCAGTGCCCGCACCGGGTCCCACTCAGTCCTCTTACCACCTAATGCAAAGCTCAAACCCGCTGAGAAGAATCCTCAGACCCTAATACAAGATGTAATGAAAATGGCCTTTAATGTTGCTTTGTCATCACTAAAAACAGGTTACTAAGAATTTAAAGTCCCTCAAAGGCTTTTTGGAAACTCACTCCCGTCTCCCCCTCTGTTCTATCTGTTCTACTGCTCAAGTTTTTGTTGCTATTAAGATCCCAAAGCCCTCTCCCAATATTCTTTTCATCTCCCCTTCCTCATTCTCAGATCCACAGAGCTGCTCTTATCCCTGCCTTCCAAATTGTCTCCCTCTGTACCAGGCCCACAGAAAAGTCTTAACTGACCTTCTCCAGAAGTCTTCACCATGGCTGATTTAGGACTTTCAGCAAAAGAGTCCCTATAAAAGAGTTCACTGTAGATAAACTTCCTATTTTTGTGTTGCCCTGGTCTCCTTGGCAACTGGCTAAAAAATTCAGCACTCCTGATCTAGACACACCCTTACTAGTTTTTCACAAAATATTTGAAAAAAAGGCCTCTGGCCTTGAGCTGGGGCTTCACAGAGATGGCTACATTTCTAAGATAAAGAAGTTACAAACTGGGCTGTATGGAAACAGCTGGAAGGGGGAAAAAAAGGAAGGGAAGACACCCCCACCCAGGTGTCCTTGAAAAGTTAACTTTCCCAAACTGAGGAAAAAACAGAAACAAAAACTGCTTTTTGTGAACTTCTGCAGACTGTGAACTTCTGAGCCCCTTCATTTACGTGTTGGGTACAAAATTCTGAAACTACTTAACTTGGGTTTCAGGGGATTAATTGATTACAACAGAAGCAATGCCCTCTGAATCTGGTTGAAACCAAAAAAGACTGTTTCCGTGTCTTTGGTGCTATCTTAGGTGCCTTGCCTTGTCCGTCCATACAACAGTATAATTCTATATACTTAAACATTGTTTATGTTTTCATGAAATGGTCAACAGATGTGATTAATTGTGAAATGGTGCAGATGTTTCCCAGAGTGCTCTATCATGACGCAGGTTCATTTGAAGATCAAAGAGGGGGACATACAACCCGGTTCCGCTGGGAACATATGTCCCTCACCTTAGCCATTCTATTACGAATAGGAGTTGCTGCAGGGTTGGGCAAAAGAACCACTGCTCTGGTCCATGGGACACAACAAGTGACCCAATTAGAAGCAGCAATAGATCAAAACTTAAAGATTTTAGAAACCTCCATCACAGCTTTGCAGGAATCTTTAACCTCTCTCTCTGAAGTTGTTTTACAGAAAAGGCGAGGGTTGGACCTCCTTTTCATGACAGAAGGGGGCCTTTGTGCTTCATTGAGGGAAGAATGTTGTTTTTATGTCGACAATACTGGAGTTGTAAAAAAATCTATGAGTAAATTAAAAAGATGCCTTGAAGAGCAACAACGAGAGAGAGAGGCACAAAAAGGGTAGTTTGAGTCTTTTTTTATACAGTCCCCCTGGTTAATTACGTTTTTATCAACCCTGGCCGGTCCAATAATAATCCTCATAGTATTACTAACTATAAAACCCTGTATCCTCAATCATGTAATTTCTTTTCTCCAAGCTCAAATTGGACAAATTAAAATTATGGTAATACCCCACTAGCAGACATAGAATGTGACACCCCACAACGATCACTTTTATGATTAAAAGTAGCCAGAAAAAGAAGTGGGGAATGAAAGGTTAATAAAATATGTACTTGTCACTTCCTGTTTTTCTGTACGCTTAACAAAACACTGTTGAAATCTTGAGAACTCTTTGCTAATCTTGTTCCCAGAATGTGCTGTCCCCAATTGCCAAACTGCAGAATCTACTCCCTCACCCGGTTGAATAGAAACCTGAACTGTACTTGGATCATTGAATGTAGAAGAGAACATCCATTCAAATGTTATAGTCAGTTGGATTAGAAAGATAGTCGGTACGTTTAGGAAGAAAAGTGAGTATAGGATTTGGAACAAAAGTTCTTTAGCAATAGGGTTTTGGTTAGAGAGTCAATGTAAATGTCAACACAAGTGAAGAGTCAGTCACAATGATGCACAGGGCAAAATATGTAGGAAAGCAGATATCAATAGAGACATTAGGAAATCAGGAAAAGAATAAAGTTAGTGATGGGATTAGATATTTTCAACAGGGTTGAGGATGAATATATGAGCTTAGGATAAAACAAATATGAAGTCAACAATAGGATTGACATTTGATAGCATTAGCGTAGCCCAAGACAGTGTCCAAAATAAGCTCTGTTGCCCCTCATTTGCCTAAATTCCCAGTGGCCTGTGCACCCTTCCTGTGTACCAGGAGTGATCAAATAGGCCTGCCCTTAATACTGCTCTGCTTCTCCAATTTGAGTCCTACTGAGTGTCGGGTACAGATTCTTTATGTGAATTGGAAAGATGAGAAAACTCAAGCACCTATTGGATAGCCTCTGAATAGATTTGAAGAACTCATTTGACCCAAAAGATCCCTATTCTCACTTGATGGAATTCAGGAACCTACAGAGGAAGGCAAAATACTTCATCAACAATGACTGCTCTTTTTGCCATTTTGGATTTTATGCACCCATGGGATCTTTCTTTAGATCCATCAGGTGCTGAGAATCTAAGTCAAAGAATCACACTGGGCCAAGAGGCTGATTCACACACATCTCTTTCCAAAGCAATTAAGGAAAGAGCCAAAGGTAAAGCATATTCATTTCCATTTGAAAAATGTTTCCTTCAGGATTCACAAAGGGTTGGCCTGAGACAAAGACCTTCCTGACTCTCAGGGCAACAGAACAATAGGTAAGCAAATGGCCCAAAGCAGGGATTCTCCACTGAGACTTTACTGGTCACACTGATATCTGAGTTTTCTGAGATGCTCGCCATTCCATTCAGCTATCCAGTACATGGCCATGTCACAGAGCTTGGAGGTAGTACATATCTTGGACACAAAACCATGAGCCTATTCTGGAGATTGGTAATAATTCAGGAAGAAAACAGCAACTTAGGAAGGTAGCAGGTATCGCCCATCAATAAGGCAAGCCACAGTCAATTCATAAATTGTGCTGGATGAATGCTGGGAAGCTTTCTATGAGACAGGACACATCCATTGATGCATTCTCTTTTCTAATGTCTACAAGCACGGACACAGTGGGATACACAGACATAGAAACACTTGCATTGTCAAACGACTTACTAGAAACAGTTCACTCCAAACCAAACAAACTGCCTTTTCTAACTATTCTCAGAACATGAGACAAAACCACAAACCCACACCCGCAATGGCACCTCCTTCCCCCAAATAGGTCTGTGACTCTCCGGAGTGTGCTCTGACTGATGGGCCATACTATGATCCTCCGAAATGGCCTGCCCTGTCTCAGATCTGGTCTTCTTGGCCAACAATGTGAAGTTGTTAGAAGCCAGGAGTGAGCCACTATCTGCTTTCTCAGGAAGAGCCCCTCTTCCGAGCTTTCCTGGCATTTGGCCATCCTCACATCAGTAGGCATCAAGAAAGACTGACTCTGTCCTTTGTAAATCCAAAAAAGTGAGACCACTGGGACTAGGACTGGGACTGGCTCTGGGTGCCTGGCTTTCTGTATACCATGTTCAGAGAGTTCCATCACCAAGGAAGTGAGATGAGATCACTTCCTTCAGGAACTGAATGAGATCACTGCCTTGGCAACCACTTTGTCATAACAATTGCTCCCAACGGTCCCATGAGATGAGGGCTGCCCCTACTTCCTGTGACACTTTCACAAGTTAAAATGGTATATCACCCGTAGGCAAAAGGGAACAGCTCTCCACACAGGCCGGGTTTGGTCCATCTTCTCTATATTAAGAAGAGATAGGCTCATTCTGACGCAACCCTTAATCCTGACCAGGTTGTTTGCCATGGAAGATGATATTTGCTCTCTCAGGTCTTACATAGCTGCCTACATCTTCTCCAGAGATCATTTCTGCATGGAGCTTTGAGGTTCTCAACAGATGGAAGATCCACTGCATTCCTGTATTGTAAGACCAACACTGTCCCTGCTCTTCTGTAATCATAGATGTGAATTGGAGTCATGAGAAAACCCACGAACCTATGGGATAGCCTCTGCAGGGCTTTAAAGAATTCACTTGACCCAAATGATCCCTATTCTCACTTAATGGAGGTCAGGAACCTTACAGAGGAAGGCGAGAGACTCTATCCACCATGACAGTTCTTTTGTCCATTTTGGTTTTGGATGCACACATGGGATTTTTCTTTAGACCCATCATGTGCTGTGAATCTAAGCCACAGCCTCACATAGGGCCAAGAGGCTGATTCAGACACATCCATTTCCAAAGCAATTAACCGAAGAGGCACAGGTAATGACCATTCAATTCCATTTGAAAACTATTTTCTGCAGGCTTCACAAAGTGTGGCCTGAGGCAAAGACCTTCCTGACATTCATGGCAACAGAATAGGTAACCAAAAGGCCCAAAGCAGGGTTTCTCCACTGAGACTTTCTTGGGCATACTGATATCTGAGTTTTCTGGGATACTCACCATTCCCATCAGCTATCCAGTACATGGCCATGTCACAGAGATGGAGGTGGTACATATCTTGGACACAAAATCATGAGCGTATTCTGGAGAGTGTCCAGAATTCAGGAAGAAAACAGGAATTTAGAAAGATGGCAGGAATTGCCCATCCATACGGCAAGCTGCAGTCCATTCATAAATTGCACAGGATGAATGCTTTGAAGCTTTCTCGTAGACAGGACACATCCATTGATGCATTCTCTTTTCTACTGTCTACAATCACGGACACAGTATGATATATAGACACAGAAACACTCACGTTGTCAAAGGACTTACTAGAAATAGTTCACTCCAAAACAAACACACCAGCTTTCCTAACTATTCTCAGAACATGAGACAAAACCACAAACTCACACTCACACCCAAAATGGTACCTCTTTCAACCAAGTAGGTCTGTGTCTATCCGGAGTGTCCTCTGACTTGTGGGCCATACTATGTTCCCCCAAAATGGCGTGTCCTGTCTTCAATCTGGTCTCTTTAGCCAACTCTGTGAAGTTGTCAGGAGCCCGTGGTGAGAAACTACCTGCTTTCTCTGGAAAGGCCAGTCTTCATAGTTTCCAGGCATTTGGCTGTCCTCACATCAGTAGGTACCAAGAAAGAGTGACTCTGTCTTGTTAAATCCAAACAAGTGAGCCCACTGGGACATGGAGTGGGTTTGACTCTGTGTGCCTGGTTTCCTGGATCCCAAGATCACAGACTTTCATCACCAATAATGTAAGGTGAGGTCACTTCCTTCAAGAACTGAATGAAGTCACTGCCTTGGAAACCACTTTGTTTTAGCAGTTGCTTCCAAGGTTCTCAAAAGATGGAGTCTGCCTCTACTTGCTGTGACTCATTCATAAGTTAGAATGGTATATCAACCATAGGCACCGGGGAACAGCTCTCCACACAGCCATGGTTTGGTCCATTTTCTCTACATTAGGAAGAGAGAGGCTAATTCAGACACATCCCTTCAACCTGACCAGGTTGTTTGCCATGGAAGATGACTTTTGCTCTCTCAGATCCTTCATACCTGCCTACACCTTCTCCAGGGATTATTTCTGCAGGGACTTTTGAGGTTCTCAGCTGGTGGATGATACCCTACCTTCCTGGATTTTAAGACCAACTCTGTCCCTGCTCTTCTGTAAAGTGAGATTGAGGGAACAGTGTATAGTTAGTGTTAATAGCATGTTCGATTTGGGTTAGGAGTCATTCTGCTTGATGAATTATGGTATTGGGAACCTGTGATATTTATAAGAATATAAATGTGAAATATATGTATGAGAACAGAGATCTAGGAAAGATTTGAAGCCCAGAAAGGCATTGGGCCCTTGATTGGTATACTTAGATTGAATCATGTTCTGCACCGAGGTCTCAGATAAATCGATATGCAATTGCATAGGACCCTATACCTCGGATGATTGAAAGTAGAAGAGAACATCCAGTCAAAAGGGATAGTCTGTAGGATTAGGAAGATAGTAAGTAGGTTTAGGAAGAAGAGTGAGTCTCGGAGTTGGACCAAAAGTTCTTTAGCAATTGGTTTTCAGTTAGAGGGTGAATGTAAATGTCAGCACATGTGAAGAGACAGTCACAATGATGAACTGGGAAAAATATGTAGGAAAGCAGATATCAATAGGGGCATTAGGAAATCAGGAAACGTATAAAGTGAGTGATAGGATTAGATATTTTCAACAGGCTTGAGGTTAAATATATAATCTTAGGAAGAAACAAATATGTAGTAACCAATAGGATTGACATTTGAGAGCAGTAGGCACCCTGGACATAGATGCTTTTAGTAATCCATGGTCACTTCCCATTTAGGCTTTGGTACAATCATATGTGTGACCTTTGCATTTTGTGTACAGAATACTACTGTGGTAAAATGTATATGTAGATCAGGTGACATGAGTATTTCTTGCACCATAAATGGGAGTAATATTCTGGAAACTTATAAATTATTACTGGGGATACAAATAGGTGTACCTTGTGTTGATGATTATTGAGATGATGCATGAATAGACCATATTGTGAATAAAGTATGTAACTGGATCCAACATTAAATAATGGTTTGAGTTTGCATCTGAAAATATATTGGAAATCTTATATTGATATATATACCATCATTCCAATGAGTTATATATGCAATAGTATTATTAGGGTTACGGTTTATCGTGAAGAGTGAGTTTTGCTTCAAAAATGATTATGGAATTGAAAATAATGTGTTTAGAAAGAAGTCTAGTGAAAAGACCAGTAAAGAAACATGGAGGAATACATGTGTTCTGAAGTAGTAAGTAATTGATAATGAACCAAATGCCAAAAAAATTTGTGAAGTTGTGGATGAAAAAATACATCCTATGATGTCCATAAACTAAAGAAATAGTAATGTACCAGTGTTGAGTAAAAATGAACTTCAAATTACACATCATGTCCCATAGCAATCTACTTGCATTGATGTTAAACTGGGTCAGTTACTGTAGAAATATTAGGATTTTTAAGCACCATCCACTGAACTTAGTTTTCAGTAGTAGGAAACCAAAATATATTTCAGGTGTATGAATATTACTGAGAATAATCTTGTGAAAATTTGAATTTAAATGAACATAAATGAATATGAATGAATTTAGGGAGTGTATAATAAGACACATATTTTTCATATTTTTTTAAAATCTGGAGAATATACACACACACACACACACACGCACACACACACACACACGCACTCACACACACATTAATATTTAGCAATATATATGCCAATCGATATTCATCATGAAATATAATTCATTTACAAATCCAAAAATATTCATTTTACTGAACATGGATTTATGTATAGTGTTTTTCACTAGGAAGCTCACCCATAGGTGGAATTTTCAGTTCCATCATTATTTAGGGAAAGTCATCTCTTCTCACAATTTTTATATTCCAAAGCCAGTGATCTTTCAAGAATGTACGTGTGATACCAGGTAGGATATTGTATATGCATAAAAAAATTACATGTGCTGAATAGGATACAGAGAAAGGGAGACAGGAATTTACATATGTGATAACTTTAAAAAATCATGGAGAAATATTAAAATGAAAAGTTTACTAAATTTAAAACACATACTCTTGATAAAGCAGAAGACAAATACAAATATACACCATGCTTCCTATGAAAGGACTGTACTTCTATTCAGTTAGGTTTTTTTTTCTCCATGATATTAAGATTAGTAGTCAGAGTCTAGTAGGGTATGGGTTAGTGTCAGGGATTCAGTATTTCAAATGGAAAATAGGAAAATGAATCTAATGTGTATGCAAAAATGTGATACACAAAAATCTTCCCTCTCTTAACCAGAACAATGCCTTGACATAACCATCGCTAAAAGTAAGACACAATTAGAGGAGAGGAGTTAGAAAACCTGTGAATACATATGTGGAATAAAAAATGCTCAGGAGTTCACAAAACTGGAGGTGGTAAAAGAGTTTACAAAAGTATGGGAGAGGGTAAACACTCCAGAAACATGGAGCTGTGCTGACCTAAAGACTTCTTGAGAAACTTCCTCTGAGGTTAGGCACAAGAAATATATGTATGGCAATATGTAAATCAATGGTTCTGCAACTGATGTGATTCTGCAATCTGTATATGGAGTAAAAATGGGAGCTCATATCCCAATTGAATCAAAGTGTGAAATATGATATATCAAGAAGTATGTAATGTTTTGAACAACCTACAATGAAAATTAATTAAAAAAAGTAAAAGAAATATATGTAATTGTCAGGAGATTTAGCTTCGTTTATAGTGACACCAAAAATCTGGGTCTGCATCTATGTGACCTGGAGGACATGGTTCTTTATTTTGTAATGAACATGAGGCAGCAGGTCTGAATTCTCCCTTTGTAGGTAAACTGTTGCCACTGGGAGCTAAGTGTCTTCCCGTGTGGTCTGTGAAGCCATTTGGTCATCCTCCACTTTTCAGGGTGTTTCTTACTGCTGCACTGGGAATTTGGTATTTGCTTCATGAAATACAATATGTTCAACTGGGACACAATGCTGGAGGGAGTTCTGTCATGTGTGGTTGGTCAGGGTCGGCAAGAGAATGTACGAACCAGGCTTCTATCCCACATAGCTTTCCCCTTGACTATAGCAACCTGATTCTGAACATTGCCCTGAAACCTCTACATATAACAAGATGCCTTTACACATAAAGGTCTGCTGCCTGCACCATGTCAGTCGCAAGTTTTGGAAGCCAATGGAAGATCCAGGTGGTCCTACCAAAAATATTTATTTACACACCTACAGTCCACTGCTCTACACCCACTACCCAGCAGGCTTCAACTTACTGGCATTTCTGTTCTACACCATTTTCACGAAACTCAGTCAATCAAGGCACTGTTTGTTATACTCATGATCAGCAACAGGATATCTAAAGGTTATCCAGTGCCACCTGGTCATGGGGATTTCAAAAATTTCATGGTATTAATCTAGTCATTTTTCAAGGATGAAGTTGGAGGCACTGTGGGTTTCATTTAATTCAGGAACCATTAAATGGTGAGGAAGCTCATTTCAATGAAAGCTCTGGAGAACACTCACAGGCAAGCCTTCCCAAAGAGTGGCCAAAAGGACACATGAATAGAGGCCCATTGAGGTATACAATGTGAGGTCCATGTGTGTTTGGACTCTCAACTATGGCTACCAAGTCTTTAAGAATTAAATCATGTGATATCCTGGCTCAGAATCCCTGAGCTCTGTGGAAAGCCATCCTGGGCCTAGATCTCAGTTTCCAAAAGCGATTCTCATGCGTGGTCTCCTAAAATCCCAACACTATTCATGGCAATACTTCTCTGAGTTCAGTTCCAGAACTCAGTCTCTAAGGGGAATCACACCAGAGTTCAAGCCCTGGTGGACCCAGTCATCTCTTCAAACTACCACACAAATTACCACAATTAAAACAAGAACCCTCCCATATGGCCCTCATCTTCTTTCATATAGACACTCATCATAATCTGGCTGGAGGTTTCCATGAGGGGCGCAGACCAAGACAGTGTCCCAAATAAGCTCCTTTGCCCCTCATTTGCCTAAAGTCAAGGTGGCCTGGACACCCATCCTGTGAACCAAAAGTGATCAAATAGGCCTGCCATTAATACCGCTCCAATTTGAGGACTACTGTCTGTGGGGTTTAGATTCTTTATGTGAATTTTAGTCATGAGAAAACCCAAGCACAATGGGCTAGCCTCTGCAGGTTTTGTAGAAATCTTTTGACCCAAAGGATCCCATTCTCACTTGATGGAGGTCAGGAACCTTACAGAGGAAGTTGAGAGACTTCATCCCAATAATTGTTCTTTTGGCGAATTTTCTTTTGGATGCACACATGGTAACTTTCTTTAGATCCATCAGGTGCTGACAATCTAAGCCACAGCCACACACAGGGCCAAGGGCCTGATTCAGACACATCCCTTTCCAAAGCAATTAAGGAAAGTGCCACAAGTATGCCCATTCATTTCCATTTGAAAACTGTTTTCTTCAGGCTTCACAAAGGTGTGGCCTGAGGCAAAGACCTTCCTGACATTCAGGGCAACAGAACAATAGGTAAGCAAAAGGCCCAAAGCAGGATTTCTCCTCTGAGACTTTCCTGGTCACACTGATATCTGAGTTTTCTGAGATGCTCGCCATCCCCTACAGCTATCCAGTACATGGCCATGTCACAGAGCTTGGAGGTGGTACATATCTTGGACACAAAACCATGGGCCTATTCTTGAGATTGGCCGGAATTCAGGACGAAAATAGAAACTTAGGAAGGTAGCAGGTGTTGCTCATCGATAAGGCAAGCTACAGTCCATTCATAAACGGGGCAATATGAATGCTGAGAAGCTTTCTACTAGACACGACACATCCATTGATGAATTCTCTTTTGTAATGTCTACAACCACGGAAACAGTGGAATACACAGACATAGAAACACTCGCCCTGTGAAAAGACTTACTAGAAACAGTCCACTTCAAATGAAACAAACCGACTGTCCTACCTATTCTCAGAAAATGAGACAAAACCACAAACCCACAACCACACCCACAAAGGCACCTCATTCCATTAAGTAGGTCTGTGACTATCCAGAGTGTCCTCTGACTTGTGGGCCATAATATGTTCCCCCAAAATGGCCTTTCCTGTCTCAGATCTTGTCTCCTTGGCCAACTCTGTGAACTTCTTAGGAGCCAACGGTGAGCAACTACCTGCTTTCTCATGAAAAACCCTGCATCCGAGCTTTCCTGGCATTTGGCCTTCCTCACATCTGTAGGTACCAAAAAATACTGACCCTGTCCTTGGTAAATCCAAACAAGTGAGACCACTGGGACTGGGACTGGGATTGGCTCTGTGTGCCTGGCTTCCTGGATCCCACGTTCAGAGAGTTCCATCACCAAGAAAGTGAGGTGAGGTCACTTCCTTCCTGAACTGAATGAGGGCACTGTCTTGGCAGCCACTTTGTCCTAACTGTTGCTTCCAAGAGTCCCAAGAGATTGAGGCTGCCCCTACTTCCTGTGACATTTTCACAAGTTAGAATGGTATATCAACCAAAGGCACCCAGGAATAGATCTCCACACAGGCCTGGTTTGGTCCATGATCTCTACATTAAAAAAAATCTGATTCAGACACAACCTTTTATCCTGACAGGGTTGTTTGCCATGGAAGATGACTTTTGGTCTCTCAGGTCCTTTATTGCTTCCTACATCTTCTCCAGGGATCATTTCTGCATGGACCTTTGAGGTTCTCAGCAGGTGGAAGTTTTTCTACATTTCTGTATTGTAATATCAACTCCTTCCCTGCTCTTCTGTAAAGTTAGATTGAGGGAACAGTGTCTGGTTATGGTTAAAAACATGCTCGATTTGGGTTAGAAATCATTTTGCTGGATGAATGATCGTATTGAGAACTTGCTATGTGTAGAAGAATATATAGGTGAAATATATGTATGAAAAAAGAAATCTAAGTCTGATTTGAAGGCCAGAAGGGCATTGGGCTCTTGATAGGGATACGTGGTGTTGAATTACGTTCTGCAGAGTTGTCTCAGATAAATCGATATACAATGGCATAGCACCTTGTACGTTGCATGAATTAATGTAGAAGGAACATCAAGTCAAAAAGCATGGTCGGTAGTGAAAGGTTAATAAAATTAATAAAATAGGTACTTGTCACTTCCTGTTTTTCTGTATGCTTAACAAAACACTTTTGAAATCTTGAGAAATGTTTGCTAATCTTGTTCTAGAATGTACTGTTCCCAACAGCCGAACTGCAGAATGTACTCCCTCACTCGGTGTCATGCAAATCGCCCACTCGCCCTTACCCATCACTAAACGTCCCTCTCTTCCCTCTCCAAGGAAAGTATATAAGCTCTGCTTAAGCTGTTCTCAGAGGTCTCTGCTCTATTTAATTTAGCTCTGAGCTCCAGCATGCTGGACCACAAATAAACCCTTTGCTGTTGCATGAGACAGTCTCTTGGTAGTATCTTCCTCTGACACTCGCCTGACCTTTACATATTGAGGTTCCACCGAGTTCCAGCAGTGGCAGACGAGAGACCCCAACGGGCTCCTCTCGGAGCAAGTAAGGCGCCTCTTTCCGGTTTCAGGTTTCTTGTTAGGGCTTGGCAAAATTGCTGGCGATGAAGAGCCTGGGCTCTCTCTGACGGTGGCTGAGAGACGTGTCACAGAGACAAAGGGCACCTCTCTGGAGGACCCCGCAGAGAACTCGGGAAATCAAGGAACAATAGTCTTCTCTACTCAGTGATATTTTCTTTTAGATTCGTTATTGCCATACCATTGGGTTTTGCCGGCTACTCATTCCTGGTCTCAGTGTTGGACGTTCATTGCCTGTCTTTATGGTCTTGTCTTATCTGTGTCGTCTGTCCTTGCTTTTACTGTTTGTGGAACTTTCATTATGGAACAGAGCACGTCAATGCCTCTGTCCCTGACCCTTGATCACTGGACCAAAGTCCGCTTAAGGACTCAGAATCTTTCTTTTTTTAGTAAAACGCTGGACCTGGCAGAATCTCTGTGCCTCAGAATGGCCCATCTTTGGAGTCGTATGGCCCCTAGAAGGATCTTTCTACTTCCCACTAATTTAAAAAGTCAGAGGTATTGTCTTTCAGCCAGCGCCACATAGCCATCCGGATCAACAGCCATATATCTTAACTTGGCAGGACCTCTGCAAATCTCCTCCTCCATGGGTGAAGCCTTTCCTTGCCCCTACCTCTGCTCCTACTCCTTCCCCCATGATCTCTCAAACCCTCTCAACCTCCTCCTCCTCCACCCTCTGTTCTCCCTGAGTCACAGATTTGACTCTACTGGACTCTTCTCCCCCTCCTTATCCCCTGCCCTCGTCCCCTAACACACAACACACTCTAAGTGATTCCGCTGCTGCTGACTAAGCCTCTCTACCATTGGAGGAAGCTAAGCCGGTAATAGGATCTGACAATGGACCGATGTTCATGGCCCAGGTAAGTCAGGGGTTAGCCAGGAACCTGGGGATTAATTGGAAGTTAAATTGTGCTTATAGACCACAGAGTTCAAGACAAGTAGAAAGAATGAATAGAACCATTAAAGAGACCTTAACGAAATTAAGCTTAGAGACCAGCATAAGATTGGACTATGCTCCTGCCTTATGCAATGTTTCATGCAAGAAAAAATCCCTTTGTTTCTTTGAGTAACCTTACCACGTGTGAAATTCTTTATGGTGGCCCTCCTCCAATAGGGGACCTAAGCCCAACTGTAAGACCTAAAGATCCTTTCCACACCCCCTTGCTTGACAGACTTAAAGATCTTGAAAGAACTCAGTAATACCTGTGAAAACAGCTGGCCACTGCCTACCCAACTGGGAACCAGGGGATTCCACATCCATATCAAGTAAGAGATTTCATCTATGTAAGATGATATCAGGTGTCATCCCTGGTACCCCGCTGAAAAGGACCATACCAGGTGCTATTATAACACCTACAGTGGTAAACGTAAACAGAATCACTTCCTGGATCCATGCCTCTCATCTCAAGCCTGCTCCCTGTACAGAATCTTTCTGGAAACTGAAAAAGACTGGTAACAGTTTCAAATTGTGTATTTGCAATGTGAATAAGGTTATATACTCTCCCCTTGGCTACAAGTAGTCCTAACCCTCATCAGCCCATTAAGCAGTGATGGCTGATCACAAATCCTACTGGAAAAGAAGTATGGTCTATCTCGCATACAGCCCCCTTAGGGACCTGGTGTCCATCTCTCCACCCAGACATTTGTTAGCTGGCTATAGGTATTTCCTATTGTGATATCCCTGATGAAGAGGATCCCACTAAAATACCATTAAATCCCTTCTGTACCATAGATAATGGAAACAAACATTATGGATGTAGGGACACGCGAGCCAGATGCAGGTTGGCTAGTCTAGATTACTAAGTTGCCTGGCAGACTATCAAAGCCACAAAGAGTAATGGCTGTGTGGGGGAAAAGCCGACTTTTTCTGTATGTCATGGGAATGTGTGCATACAGAGGCTGCCTGATGGAACCCCAATTCTTCATCAAATTCAGTACACAGCATTGGCCACATTAAAAATTAGACAACCAAAAACTATGGCACCCAGAGGGGTCTCTAGATCCTCAAATTTTGTGTGACCTTTTTGACTTCTGCAAGTGCTCAAAAGAGTGAAAGGAAATTCCCCTATGTGGAAGCCTTTTCCCTCCTTCACTCACATCCTGAACTATGCTTCTCCAATAGATCATTATCCTCAGCCTTCTGCTCCAGACCCTCTGCTGTCACTCCCATCTCAGCAACTTGATTTCTCCCCTCCAATAACTAGATCAGAAACCGAAAGCTCCACCAGTTCTCTGACCATCGCCCCCTTGCTGAGGTAGCAGGTACATAGGTACCACTCCACCGACTCATTCCTCTCATCTCCTGTCAGTGCCCACACCGGGTCCCACCAGGTCCTCTTACCAGCTAACCCAATGCTCAAACGAGCTGAGGAGAGCCCTGAGACCCTTATCCAAGATGTAATATAATTGGCCTTTAAAGTTGCTTTGTCATCACTGAAAACAGGTTACTAAAATTTAAAGTCCCTCACAGGATTTTGGGATCCTCACTCCCGTCTTTCACTCTGCTCTACCTGATCTACTGCTCAAGTTTGCTGCTAGGAAATTCCCAATACCCTTTCGCATTATTCTTTTACATCTCTGTTTTCCCTCATTCTCAGATCCTCGGAGGTGCTCTCAGCCCCAACTTCCCCGTCTTTCCCCCTCTGTACCAGGCCCACAGAAAAGTCTTAAATGACTTCTTCAGAAGTCTTCACCATGGCTGAGTTTTGAACTTCCAGCAAAACAGTCCCAATAAAGACTTTAATGTAGATAAACTTTCTCTTTCGTATTGCCCTGTTCTACTTGGCCACTGGCTTAAAAATCTCAGTACTTCTAAGCTAGACAACCCCTAACTAGTTTTTCACAAAATATGTGAACAAGTCCTCTGGCCTTCAGCTGGGGCTTCACAGAGATGGCTACATTTCTAAGATAAAGAAATTACCAACCGGGCTCCATGGTAACAGATGGCAGGGGGAAAATAAGAAAGGGAAGAAAAAGCTCTCCTCCTCCCAGGTGTCCTTAAAAAGTTAACTTGCCCAGAACAGAAGGAAAAACAGAAACAAATACTGCTTTTTCAAACTTCTGAAGACTGTGAACTTCTGAGCCCCATCCCTTATATGTTGGGTACAAAATTCTGAAACTACCTAAACTTGAGTTTCAGGGGATTAATTGATTACAATAGAAGCAATGCCCTCTAAATCCGGTTGCAACCAAATAGGACTGTTTCCCTCTCTTGAGTGCTATCTTAGGTGCCTTGCTTTGTCAGTGCCTACAACAGCATAATTCTATATACTTAAACATCGTTTATGTTTTCATGAAATGATCAAGATATGTGATAAATTGTGTAATGGTGCAGATGTTTCCCAGAGTGCTCTATCATGACGCAGGTTCATTTGAAGATCAAATAGGGGGGGCATACAACCGGTTCCACTGAGAACATATATCCCTCACTTTAGCCATCCTATTAGGATTAGGAGTTGCTGCACGGGTTGGCAGAGGAACCAGTGGCATTGTCCATGGGACACAAAAGATGACCCAATTAGAAGCAGCAATAGAGCAAAAGTAAGATATTAGAAACCTCCTTCAGGGCTTTGCATGAAACTTTAACCTCTCTGAAGTTGTTTTACAGAACAATTGAGGGTTGGACCTCCTCTTCATTAGAGAAGGGGGCCTTTGTGCTGCATTGAGGGAAGAATGTTGTTTTTATGCTGACTATACTGGAGTTGTAATAAAATCTGTGAGTAAATTTAAAAGACACCTTGAAGAGCATCAACAAGTGAGAGAGGCCCAAAAAGGGTGGCTTGAGTCTTGGTTCACACAGTCCCCCTGGTTAACTACGTTTTTATCAAACCTGGCCGGTCCAATAATAATCCTCATATTATTGCTAACTATAAAACCCTGTTTGCTCAACTGTGTAATGTCTTTTCTCCAGGCTCAAATTGGACGAGTTAAACTTATGGTAATACCCCACTAGCAGACATTGAAAGTGACACCCTCCAATGATCATTTTTATGATTAAAATTAGCCAGAAGAAGAAGTGGGGAATGAAATATTAATAAAATAGGTACTTGTCACATCTTGTTTTTCTGTATGCTTAACAGAACACTGTTGAAATCTTGAGAAATGTTTGCAAATCTTGTTCCCAGAATGTTCTATCCCCAGCTGCCAAATTGCAGAATGTACTCCCTCTCCCAGTTGCATGCAAACCACCCACTCACCCGGACCCATCAATACAATTCCCTCCCTTCCGTCTCCAGGGAAAGTATATAAGCTCTACTTCAGCTATTCTCAGGGCTATCTGCTCTATTCAGGTGAGCTCTGAACCCCAGCATGCTGGGCACCCAATAAACCCTTTGATGTTGCATGAGATAGTCTGTTGGTAGTCTCCTCCTCTGAAGCTCGCACCACATTTACTTGGATGATTAAATGTAGAAGAGAACATCCAGTCAAAAAGGGATAGTCTGAGGCATTAGGAAGATAGTCAATAAGTTTAGGAAGAAGGGTGAGTATAAGATTTGGAACAAAAGTTTCTTAGCAATAGGATTTCGATTAGAGAATGAATGTAAATGTCAGCACAGGTGAAGAGTCAGTCACAATGATGAACTGGGGAAAATATGTAGGAAAGCATATATCAATATAGACATTACAAAATCAGGCAGAGTATAAAGTGAGTGATAGGATTAGACATTTTGAACAGGGTTGAGTTTAAATATATAATCTTAGGAAGAAACAAATATGTAGTCACAAATAGGATTGACATTTGAGAGCATTGGGCAAATTTCAGGTGGATGAATATTTCTGAGAATAATCTTGTGAATAGTTGATTATAAATCCACATACATGAACATGAATGAATTTAGGGAGTGAATATAAGACACATATATTTCATATTTTGAAAAATCTGGAGAGTGTATATATATATATATATATATATATATATATACACATATGTATACATATACATAAAACACACACACAGACAAAAAAGTAGCAATATATATGTCAATCAAAATTCATTATAAAATATATACCATCCACAGATCTAAAAATATTCATTTTACTGAACATGGATTTATGTATAATGCTGTTCAACTAGCAAGCTCACCCATAGATTGAATATTCAGTTCCAACAGGGTTTAGTAGGAGTGATCTCTTCTAACAATTTGTATCTGCCAAGTCAGCCACCTCACAAGAATGTACGTGTGGTACCAGATAGGAATCTGTATGTGCATATAAGAATACAGAGAAAGGGAGACAGGAATTCACATATTTGTTAACCTTAAAAATACAAGGACAACTATTTCAACAAACAATTGACTAGATTTATAACTCCAACTCTGTATCATGCAAAAGGCAAGTCCATCTATACACCATGCCTACTCTGAACTGCTTGTATTTCTATTCTTTATGGGTTATTTTTCTCCATCATATTAGGATTAGTAGTCAGAGTCTGGTAGGGTATGGGTCAGAGTCAGGTATTCAGTATTTTGAATTGAAAATAGGACACTGAATCCAATGTGTATGCAAATATATGCTACGGAAAAATCTTCCCACTCTCCTCCAGAACAATGCCTTGACATTACCTTCGCCCCAAGTAAGACACAATTAGAGGAGAAGAGTTAGAAAATCTGTGAATACATATCTAGAATGGAAAATGCTCCAGATTTCACATCTTTGGAGGTGGTAGAGGAGTTTCCAAAAGTAAGAGACAGGGTAAACACTCCACAAACATGGAGCTCTCTGGCCAAAAGACTTTTTGAGAATCTGCCTCTGAGGTTGGGCACTTGAAATATATGTTGTTGTCAGGAGCTTTAGCTTTATTTGTAGTGAAACCATCAAAGCTGGATCTGCATCTATGTGACCTGGAGGAAATGGTTACTTATTTTCAAATAAAAATGAGGCAGCAGTGATGAATTCTCTTTTTGTAGGTAAACTGTGGCCACTGAGGGCTAAGGGTCTTCCCGTGTGGACTGTGAAACCAATGGTCATCCTCCAATTTTCGTGGTGTTTCTTGCTGCTGCACTGGGAGTTTGGTATTTGCTTCATGAAATACAACGAGTTCAAATGGGACACAGTGCTGAAGGGAATTCTGTCAGGTGTGGTTGGCAGGGTCTCCAGGAGAATGCACCAACCAGGGTTCTATCTCAAGTAGCTTGCCCCCTTGACAATAGCAACATGATACTGAACATTGCCCTGAAACCTCTCCATATAAAAATATGCCTTTACATATATGGGTGTGATGGTTGCACCATGTCAGTCACAGCCATTTGGAAGCCAATGGAAGATCCACATGGCCCCATCACAGATATTTTATCACACATTTGCATAACACAGTTCTAGGCCCACTACTTACCAGGCCCCAACTTACTGGCATCTCTGTTCTACACCATTTTCATGAAACCCAGTCAATCAAGGCCCTGTCTGTTATACTCATGATCATCAACAGGACATCAAAGGTCCTCCAGTGCCAGCTGGTCATCGGAATTTCTAAAATTTCATGGTAATTATCTAGCATTTTTTCACAGATGCATTTGGAGGCAATGTTGGTTTCAATTCATTCAGGAACCATTAAATGGTGAGGAAGCTAATTTCAGGGAAATCTCTGGAGCACTCTCACAGGCAAGTCTACCCAAAGAGTGGCCAAAAAGTCACATGAAGCCAGGCCCATTGAGGTCTACAAAGCGAGGTCCAAGTGTGTTTTGAATCTCAATTATGCCTGCCAAGTCTTTCAGAATAAAATCATGTAATATCCTGGCTGTGATTCCCAGTGTTGTGTGGAAAGCCACTCTGGGCCTTGATCCCAGGTTCCAATGGCAACTCTCATTCCTGGCCTCCTAAAATCCCAACACAATTCATGTCAATACTTCTCTGAGGTCAGTTCCAGAACTCAGTCTCTAAGGGGAATCACAGCAGAATTCAAGCCCAGGTGGACCCAGTCATCTCTTCCAACTGCCACACAAATGACCACAATTATAACCAAAACACTCCTACATGGCCCTCATCTTCTACCATAAAGATACTCATCATAACATCTGGATGGAGGTTTTCATGAGAGGCACATCCCAAGACAGTGTCCAAAATAAGCTCCCTTGCCCCTCATTTGCCGAATGTCAGGGTGGCTTGGACACCCTTCCTGTGAACCAGGAGTGATC
The DNA here is from genome assembly GCF_048772815.1 of Callospermophilus lateralis. Taxonomy (NCBI): domain Eukaryota; kingdom Metazoa; phylum Chordata; class Mammalia; order Rodentia; family Sciuridae; genus Callospermophilus; species Callospermophilus lateralis. The sequence continues at coordinate 241,078 of NW_027512555.1, forward strand.
AAATAGGCCTGCCCTTAATACTGCTTCGCTTCTCCAATTTGAGGCTCTCTGACTGTGGGGTCTAGATTCTTTTTGTGAATTGGAGTCATGAGAAAAGCCAAGCACCTCTGCAGAGATTTGAAGAACTCATTTCACCAAAAGGATCCCTATTCTGACATGATGGATTTCAGAAACCTAAAAAAGGAAGGCAATATAATTCATGCACATTGATTGAACGTTTTTCCATTTTGGTTTAGATGCACATATGGGATCTTTCTTTACATCCATCAGGTGCTGAGAATCTAAGTCACAGCCTAAAACAGGGCAAAGGGCCTGAATCAGACACATCCTTTTCCAATGAAATTAAGCAAAGAGCCAGAGGTGATGCACATTCATTTCCATTTGAAAACTGTTTTCTTCAGACTTAACAAAGGGGTTGCATGAGACAAAGACCTTTCTGATATTCAGGGCAACAGAACAATAGGTAAGCAAAAGGCCCAAAGCTGGGTATCTCCACTGAGACTTTCCTGATCACACTGATATCTGAGTTTTCTGAGATGCGGGCCATTCCATTCAGGTATCCAGTACATGGCCATGTCAAAGACCTTGGATTTGGTACATATCTTGGACACATAACCATGAGCCTATTCTAGAGAGTGGCCAGAATTCAGGAAGAAAACAGGGACTTAGGAAGGTATTAGGTGTTGCCCGTGCATAAGGCAAGCCACACTCCATTCATAAATTGGGCAGGATGAATGCTGGGAAGCTTTATACTAGACATGACACATCCATTGCTGCATTCTCTTTTCTCATGTCTACCAACACAGGCACAGTGGGATACACAGACATGGAAACACTCACCTCGTCAAACGACTTACCAGAAACAGTTCACTCCAAAACAAACAAACCGCCATTCCTACCTATTTTCAGAACATGAGACAAACCACAAACCCACACCCACTCCCAAAAAGGCACCTCCTTCCCCAAGTAGGTGTGTGACTAACCAGAGTGTCCTCTGACTGGTGGCCATACTCTATTCTTCCGAAATGGCCTGTCCTCTCTCAGATCTGTTTTCCTTGGCGAACTCTGTAAAGTTGTAAGGAAAAAATGGAGAGCTACTACCTGCTTTCTCAGGAAAGTTCCCTCTTCAGAGCTCTCCAGGCATTTGGTAATCCTCACTTCAGTAGGTACCAAGAATGACTGACTCTATCCTTGCTAAACCCAAACAAGAGAGCCCACTGGGACTGGGACTAAAACTGCCTCTGGGTGCCTAGCTCCTTGGATACAAAGTTCAGAGAGTTCCATCACCAAGGAAATGAGGTATGTCACATTCTTTGGAACTGAATGAGGTCACTGCCTTGGCAAAATATATCTTATGATGTACAAAAACTGAAGAAATAATAATGTACCAGTGTCGAATACAAATGAATGACAAATTACATATCATGTCCCATAGGATTCTACTTGCATTGATGTTAGACTGGGTCAGTTACTGTAGAATAATTAGGATTTGTATGCACCATTCACTGAAGTTAGTTTTCAGTACTAGGAAACAAATATGTATTTCAGGTGGATGAATATTTCTGATTATATTCTTGTGAAAAGTGGATTATAAATCCACATACATGAACATGAATGAATTTAGAGAGTGTATATTAGACACATATATTTCATATTTTGAAAAATTTGGAGAGTATATCTATATCTATATCTATATCTATATCTATATCTATACACACACACACACACACACACACACACACACAAAACTCACAGACATTAAAAAGTACCAATATAAATGCCAATCGAAATTCATCAGTAAATATGTATCATCCACAAATGCAAAAATATTTATTTTACTGAACATGAGTTAATGTATAATGTTGTTCTACTAGGACGCTCTCCTACAGGTTGAATTTTCATTTCCAACAGCATTTAGGAGGAGTGAACTCTTCTCACAATTTGTATCTGCCAAGACAGCCACCTCACAAAAATGTACGTGTGATACCTGGTAGGATTCTATATATGCATATAAATATACATGTGTGAATAGGCTACAGAAAAGGGAAACAAGAATTCACATTTTTGTTAAGTTTAAAAACACATGGAGAATATTTCAATTAAAATTTGACTAGATTTATAACTCCTACCTTATATAATGCAAATGTCAAGTCCAACTATACAACATGTCTCCTCTGAAGTACTTGTATTTCTAATGTGTTGGATTAATTTTCTCCATTATATTAGGATGAATAGTCTGAGTCTACTAGGTATGGGTTAGTGTCAGGGATTCAGTATTTCGAATGGAAAATTGGAAAATGAATCCAATGTGTATGTAAATATATGCTGCACAAATATCCTCCCGCTCTCATCCAGAACAATGCCTTGACATTACCTTCACCCCAAGTAAGACACAATTAGAGGAGAAGAGTTACAAAATCAGTGAATACATATCTGGAATGGAAAATGCTCAGGAGTTCACAACCTTGGAGGTGGTAGAGGAGTTTCCAAAACTAAGGGACAGGGTAAACACTCCACAAACATGGAGCTCTGCTGGCCTAAAAACTTTTTGAGAAACTGCCTCTGAGCTTCCACACTTGAAATATATGTAGTTTTCAGGAGATTTGGCTTCCTCTGTAGTGAGACCATCAAAGCTAGGTCTGCATCTATGTGACCTGGAGGACATGGTTTCTTATTTTCCAATGAACAAGATGAAGCAGTGCTGAATCCTCTCTTTGTAGGTAAACTGAGGCCACTGGGGACTAAGTGTCTCCCCGTGTGGACTGTGATGCCATTTGGTCTTCCTCCAATTTGTGGTGTTTTTGCTGCTGCACTGTGAGTTTGGTATTTGTTTCACGAAATACTAGGAGCTAAACTGGGACACAGTGCTGGAGGGAGTTCTGTCACGTGTGGTGGGTCAGGGTCTGCAAGAGAATGCACCAACTAGGCTCCTATCTCTTACAGCTTACCCCATTGCCCCCTTGTCCATATCAACATGATTCTTAATTTTCCTCTGAAAACTCTCCATATAACAAGATGCCTTTACATATAAGGGTCTGCTGGCTGCACCATGTCAGTTACAAGCCATTTGGAATCCAATGGTAGATCCACATGGCCCTACCACGGATGTTTTATCAAACACCTCCCCACCACTGCTCTAGACCCACTACTCAGCAGGCTCCAACTTACTGGCATCTCTGTTCTACACCATTTTCATGAAACTCAGTAAATCAAGGCACTGTCTGGTATACTCATGATCAGCAACTGGACATCAAATGTTTCTCCAGTGCCACCTGGTCATAGGAATTTCAAAAATTTATCTAGCCATTTTCAAGCATATAGTTGGAGGCACTGTGGGTTTCAGTTCATTCAGCAATCATTAAATGGTGAGGAAGCTCATTTCAATGAAATCTCTGGAGAACTCTCACAGGCACGGCTTCACAAAGATTGGACAAAAGGTCACATTAGGCCAGGCCCATTGAGGTCTACAATTTGAGGTGCATGTGTGTTTTGACTCTCAACTATGGCTGCCATTTCTTTAAGAATAAAATCATGTAATATCCTTGCTGAGATTCCCAGGCCTCTGTGGAAATCCACCCGGGGCCTAGGTCTCAGTTTCCAAGAGCGACTTTCATGCGTGGCCTCTTAAAATCCCAACAAAATTCATGGCAATGCTTCTCTGAGTTCAGTTCCAAAACCCAGTCTCTAAGGGGAATCACACCAGAGTTCAAGCCCACGTGGACCCAGTCTTTCTTTCCAATGCCACACAAATGACCAAAATTAAAACCAAAACACTCCCACATGGCCCTCATCTTATTCCATATAGTCAATCATCTTAACGTCTGGCTGGAGGTTTCCATGAGGGTCGCAGCCCAAGACAGTGTCCAAAATCAGCTCCTTTGCCCCTCATTTCCCTAAAGTCAGGGTAGCCTGGACACCGTTTCTGTGAACCAGGAGTGAACAAATAAGCCTGCCGTTAATACTTCTGTGTTTCTCCAATTTGAGGCCTACTGATTTTAGGTATCGATTCTTTAGGTGATTTAGAGTCATGCGAAAACACAAGCACCTCTGCAGGGCTTTGAAGAACTCATTTGACCCAAAGAATCCCTATTCTCATTTGATGGAGTGCAGGAACCTAACAGAGGAAGGCAAGAGACTTCATCCACAATGAATGAAATTTTTTGCCATTTTGGTTTTGGAAGCTCACATGGGATCATTCTTAAGATCCATCAGGTGCTGAGAATCTAAGTCACAGCCACACACAGGTCCAAGAGGCTGATAAAGACACATCCCTTTCCAAAGCAATTAAGCAAAGAGCCACAGGTGAGGCCCATTCATTTCCATTTGAAAACTGTTTTCTTCAGGCTTCACAAAGGGGTGGCCTGAGGCAGAGACCTTCCTGACATTCAGTGAAACACAACAATAAGTAAGCAAAAGGCCCAAAGCAGGGTTTCTGCACTGAGACTTTCCTGGTCACACTGATATCTGAGTTTTCTGAGATGCTCGCCATTCTCTTCAGCTATCCAGTACATGGCCATGTCACAGAGCTTGGAGGTGGTACATATTTTGGACACAAATCCATGAGCCTATTCTGGAGAGTGGCCAGAATTCAGGAAGAAAACAACAACTTAAAAAGATAGCAGGTGTTGCACATCGATAAGACAAGCTGCAGTCCATTCATATATTGGGCAGGATGAATTATGGGAAGATTTATACTAGACAGGACACATCCATTAATGCATTCTCTTTTCTAATGTCTACAACAACGGACACAGTGGGATACACAGAAACAGAAACACTCGTCGTGTCAAATGACTTACTAGAAACTGTCCACTCCAAACCAAACAAACCGCCTTTCCTATCTACTCTCAGAACATGAGACAAAACAACAAACCCACACCCACTCCCACAAAGGCACCTCCTTCCCCCAAGTAGGTCTGTGACTATCCGGAGTGTCCTCTGACTGGTGGGCCATACTATGTTCCCCCGAAATGGCCTGTCTTCTCTCAGATCTTGTTTCCTTGACCAACTTTCTGAAGATGTCAGGAAAAAGTGGTTAGCCACTACCTGTTTTCTCAGGAAAGATCCATCTTCAGAGCTCTCCTGGCATTTGGCCATCCTCACATCATTAGGTACCAAGAAAACTGACTCTGTCCTTGGTAAATCCAAACAAGTGAGCCCACTGGGACTGGGACTGGGACTGCCTCTGGGTGCCTGGCTTCTTGGATACCAAGTTCAGAGAGTTCCATCACCAAGGAAATGAGGTATGTCACATTCTTTGGAACTGAATGAGGTCACTGCCTTGGCAACCACTTTGTCCTAACAGTTGCTTCCAAGGGTAACATAAGATGGAGGTTGCCCCTACTTCCTGTGACACTTTCATAAGGTAGAATGTATATCACCATTGGCACCCGGGAACAGCTCTCCACTCAGCCCTGGTTTGGTCCATCTTCTGTACAATAAGAAGAGAGAGAGAGGCAGATTCAGACACATCCCTTCATCCTGACCAGGTTGTTTGCCATGGAAGATGACTTTTGATCTCTCAGGTGCTTCAAACCTGCCTACAACTTCTCCAGGTATCATTTGTTCATGGACATTTGAGGTTCTCATCAGGTGGAAGGTCCCCAACTTTCCTGTATTGTAAGAACCACTCTGTCCCTGCTCTTCTGTAAAATGATTGAGGGAACAGTGTATACTTGGGGTTAAAAACAGGTTTGATTTGGGTTACGAGTGATTCTGTGTGATGAATAATGGTATTGGGAACCTGCAATATTTACAAGAATATAGAGGTGAAATATAAGTAGGAAAACAGAAATCTAGGTATGATTTGAAGCCCAGAAGGGTTTTGCCCTTAATTGGGATAATTAGCTTTGAATGATGTTCTGCAAAGATGCCTCAGATAATTCGATATACAATGGCATAGGACCTTGTACATTGGATGATTGAATTTAGAAGAGAACATCCAGTCAAAAAGGGATATTCAGTAGGATTAGGAAGATAGTTGGTAGGTTTAGGAAGAAGAGTGAGTATAGGATTTGGACCAAAAGTTCTTTAGCAGTAGACTTTCGGTTGTTGAGTGAATGTAAATGTCAGCACATATGAAGAGTCAGTCACTATGTTGAAATGGGGAAAATATGTAGAAAAGCAGATATCAATAGAAACATTACGAAATCAGGCAAAGTATAAAGTGAGTGATAGAATTAGACATTTTCAACAGGGTTGAGTTTGAATATATAAATTAGGAAAAAAACAAATATGTAGTCACCAATAGGATTGACAATTGACAGCATTAGGCAACCTGGACATGGATGTTTTTAGAAATCCATGTTCACTTTCCATTTAGGCTTTGGTACAATCATAAGTGTGACCTTTCCATTTTTTGTCCAGAATATTACTGTGATAATGAGGTGACATGAGTATTTCTTTCACCATTTCTGGGAGCAATATATTGAAGATGTAAAATGAGAATCGGGGGTACAAAGAGGTGTACCCTGTTTCTAGGAACATAGAGAAAAAGCATGAATAGACCATACTGTGAATAAATAATATAACTTTTTTGAACTTTAAATAATGAATTGAACTGATATCTGAAAAATTAAAGGAAATCGTATATTGATATACAATCATTCATTCCAACCAGGTATATATGTAATGGAAATATTAGTGTTTTGGTTTATCATGAAGAGTGTGTGAGTTTTGCTTCAAAATGATTATGGAAATTCAAAATAATGTGTTTGGAAAGAAGTCTCATGAAAAGACCAGTCAAGAAACCCTGACAATACATGTGTTCTGAAGCAAGAAGTGGTGAAAGTTGAAACAAATGCTTATTAATTTGTGAACTTGTGGATGAAATGTATATCCTGTGATGTGCAAAAACTGAAGAAACAATAATGTACCAGTGTCGAATACAAATGAATGACAAATTACATATCATGTCCCATAGAAGTCTACTTGCATTGATGTTAGACTGGGTCAGTTACTGTAGAATAATTAGGATTTGTATGCACCATTCACTGAAGTTAGTTTTCAGTACTAGGAAACAAATATGTATTTCAGGTGGATGAATATTTCTGATTATAATCTTGTGAAAAGTGGATTATAAATCCACATACATGAACATGAATGAATTTAGAGAGTGTATATTAGACACATATATTTCATATATTGAAAAATTTGGAGAGTATATCTATATCTATATCTATATCTATATCTATATACACACACACACACACAAACACACACACACACAACACTCACAGACATTAAAAATACCAATATAAATGCCAATCGAAATTCATTAGTAAATATGTATCATCCACAAATGCAAAAATATTTATTTTACTGAACATGAGTTAATGTATAATGTTGTTCTACTAGGACGCTCTCCTACAGGTTGAATTTTCATTTCCAACAGCATTTAGGAGGAGTGAACTCTTCTCACAATTTGCATCTGCCAAGACAGCCACCTCACAAAAATGTACGTGTGATACCTGGTAGGATTCTATATATGCATATAAATATACATGTGTGAATAGGCTACAGAAAAGGGAAACAAGAATTCACATTTTTGTTAAGTTTAAAAACACATGGAGAATATTTCAATTAAAATTTGACTAGATTTATAACTCCTACCTTATATAATGCAAATGTCAAGTCCAACTATACAACATGTCTCCTCTGAAGTACTTGTATTTCTAATGTGTTGGATTAATTTTCTCCATTATATTAGGATGAATAGTCTGAGTCTACTAGGTATGGGTTAGTGTCAGGGATTCAGTATTTCGAATGGAAAATTGGAAAATGAATCCAATGTGTATGTAAATATATGCTGCACAAATATCCTCCCGCTCTCATCCAGAACAATGCCTTGACATTACCTTCACCCCAAGTAAGACACAATTAGAGGAGAAGAGTTACAAAATCAGTGAATACATATCTGGAATGGAAAATGCTCAGGAGTTCACAACCTTGGAGGTGGTAGAGGAGTTTCCAAAACTAAGGGACAGGGTAAACACTCCACAAACATGGAGCTCTGCTGGCCTAAAAACTTTTTGAGAAACTGCCTCTGAGCTTCCACACTTGAAATATATGTAGTTTTCAGGAGATTTGGCTTCCTCTGTAGTGAGACCATCAAAGCTAGGTCTGCATCTATGTGACCTGGAGGACATGGTTTCTTATTTTCCAATGAACAAGATGAAGCAGTGCTGAATCCTCTCTTTGTAGGTAAACTGAGGCCACTGGGGACTAAGTGTCTCCCCGTGTGGACTGTGATGTCATTTGGTCTTCCTCCAATTTGTGGTGTTTGTGCTGCTGCACTGTGAGTTTGGTATTTGTTTCACGAAATACTAGGAGCTAAACTGGGACACAGTGCTGGAGGGAGTTCTGTCACGTGTGGTGGGTCAGGGTTTGCAAGAGAATGCACCAACTAGGCTCCTATCTCTTACAGCTTACCCCATTGCCCCCTTGTCCATATCAACATGATTCTTAATTTTCCTCTGAAAACTCTCCATATAACAAGATGCCTTTACATATAAGGGTCTGCTGGCTGCACCATGTCAGTTACAAGCCATTTGGAATCCAATGGTAGATCCACATGGCCCTACCACGGATGTTTTATCAAACACCTCCCCACCACTGCTCTAGACCCACTACTCAGCAGGCTCCAACTTACTGGCATCTCTGTTCTACACCATTTTCATGAAACTCAGTAAATCAAGGCACTGTCTGGTATACTCATGATCAGCAACTGGACATCCAATGTTTCTCCAGTGCCACCTGGTCATAGGAATTTCAAAAATTTCATGGTATTTATCTAGCCATTTTTCAAGCATATAGTTGGAGGCACTGTGGGTTTCAGTTCATTCAGCAATCATTAAATGGTGAGGAAGCTCATTTCAATGAAATCTCTGGAGAACTCTCACAGGCACGGCTTCCCAAAGAGTGGACAAAAGGTCACATTAGGACAGGCCCATTGAGGTCTACAATGTGAGGTGCATGTGTGTTTTGACTCTCAACTATGGCTGCCATTTCTTTAAGAATAAAATCATGTGATATCCTTGCTGAGATTCCCAGGCCTCTGTGGAAATCCACCCGGGGCCTAGGTCTCAGTTTCCAAGAGCGACTTTCATGCGTGGCCTCTTAAAATCCCAACAAAATTCATGGCAATGCTTCTCTGAGTTCAGTTCCAAAACCCAGTCTCTAAGGGGAATCACACCAGAGTTCAAGCCCACGTGGACCCAGTCTTTCTTTCCAATGCCACACAAATGACCAAAATTAAAACCAAAACACTCCCACATGGCCCTCATCTTATTCCATATAGTCAATCATCTTAACGTCTGGCTGGAGGTTTCCATGAGGGGCGCAGCCCAAGACAGTGTCCAAAATCAGCTCCTTTGCCCCTCATTTGCCTAAAGTCAGGGTAGCCTGGGCACCGTTTCTGTGAACCAGGAGTGAACAAATAAGCCTGCCGTTAATACTTCTGTGTTTCTCCAATTTGAGGCCTACTGATTTTAGGTATCGATTCTTTAGGTGATTTAGAGTCATGCGAAAACATAAGCACCTCTGCAGGGCTTTGAAGAACTCATTTGACCCAAAGAATCCCTATTCTCATTTGATGGAGTGCAGGAACCTAACAGAGGAAGGCAAGAGACTTCATCCACAATGAATGAAATTTTTTGCCATTTTGGTTTTGGAAGCTCACATGGGATCATTCTTAAGATCCATCAGGTGCTGAGAATCTAAGTCACAGCCACACACAGGTCCAAGAGGCTGATAAAGACACATCCCTTTCCAAAGCAATTAAGCAAAGAGCCACAGGTGAGGCCCATTCATTTCCATTTGAAAACTGTTTTCTTCAGGCTTCACAAAGGGGTGGCCTGAGGCAGAGACCTTCCTGACATTCAGTGAAACACAACAATAAGTAAGCAAAAGGCCCAAAGCAGGGTTTCTGCACTGAGACTTTCCTGGTCACACTGATATCTGAGTTTTCTGAGATGCTCGCCATTCTCTTCAGCTATCCAGTACATGGCCATGTCACAGAGCTTGGAGGTGGTACATATTTTGGACACAAATCCATGAGCCTATTCTGGAGAGTGGCCAGAATTCAGGAAGAAAACAACAACTTAAAAAGATAGCAGGTGTTGCACATCGATAAGACAAGCTGCAGTCCATTCATATATTGGGCAGGATGAATTATGGGAAGATTTATACTAGACAGGACACATCCATTAATGCATTCTCTTTTCTAATGTCTACAACAACGGACACAGTGGGATACACAGAAACAGAAACACTCGTCGTGTCAAATGACTTACTAGAAACTGTCCACTCCAAACCAAACAAACCGCCTTTCCTATCTACTCTCAGAACATGAGACAAAACAACAAACCCACACCCACTCCCACAAAGGCACCTCCTTCCCCCAAGTAGGTCTGTGACTATCCGGAGTGTCCTCTGACTGGTGGGCCATACTATGTTCCCCCGAAATGGCCTGTCTTCTCTCAGATCTTGTTTCCTTGACCAACTTTCTGAAGATGTCAGGAAAAAGTGGTTAGCCACTACCTGTTTTCTCAGGAAAGATCCATCTTCAGAGCTCTCCTGGCATTTGGCCATCCTCACATCATTAGGTACCAAGAAAACTGACTCTGTCCTTGGTAAATCCAAACAAGTGAGCCCACTGGGACTGGGACTGGGACTGCCTCTGGGTGCCTGGCTTCTTGGATACCAAGTTCAGAGAGTTCCATCACCAAGGAAATGAGGTATGTCACATTCTTTGGAACTGAATGAGGTCACTGCCTTGGCAACCACTTTGTCCTAACAGTTGCTTCCAAGGGTAACATAAGATGGAGGTTGCCCCTACTTCCTGTGACACTTTCATAAGGTAGAATGTATATCACCATTGGCACCCGGGAACAGCTCTCCACTCAGCCCTGGTTTGGTCCATCTTCTGTACAATAAGAAGAGAGAGAGAGGCAGATTCAGACACATCCCTTCATCCTGACCAGGTTGTTTGCCATGGAAGATGACTTTTGCTCTCTCAGGTGCTTCAAACCTGCCTACAACTTCTCCAGGTATCATTTGTTCATGGACATTTGAGGTTCTCATCAGGTGGAAGGTCCCCAACTTTCCTGTATTGTAAGAACCACTCTGTCCCTGCTCTTCTGTAAAATGATTGAGATAACAGTGTATACTTGGGGTTAAAAACAGGTTTGATTTGGGTTACGAGTGATTCTGTGTGATGAATAATGGTATTGGGAACCTGCAATATTTACAAGAATATAGAGGTGAAATATAAGTAGGAAAACAGAAATCTAGGTATGATTTGAAGCCCAGAAGGGTTTTGCCCTTAATTGGGATAATTAGCTTTGAATGATGTTCTGCAAAGATGCCTCAGATAATTCGATATACAATGGCATAGGACCTTGTACATTGGATGATTGAATTTAGAAGAGAACATCCAGTCAAAAAGGGATATTCAGTAGGATTAGGAAGATAGTCGGTAGGTTTAGGAAGAAGAGTGAGTATAGGATTTGGACCAAAAGTTCTTTAGCAGTAGACTTTCGGTTGTTGAGTGAATGTAAATGTCAGCACATATGAAGAGTCAGTCACTATGTTGAAATGGGGAAAATATGTAGAAAAGCAGATATCAATAGAAACATTACGAAATCAGGCAAAGTATAAAGTGAGTGATAGAATTAGACATTTTCAACAGGGTTGAGTTTGAATATATAAATTAGGAAAAAAACAAATATGTAGTCACCAATAGGATTGACAATTGACAGCATTAGGCAACCTGGACATGGATGTTTTTAGAAATCCATGTTCACTTTCCATTTAGGCTTTGGTACAATCATAAGTGTGACCTTTCCATTTTTTGTCCAGAATATTACTGTGATAATGAGGTGACATGAGTATTTCTTTCACCATTTCTGGGAGCAATATATTGAAGATGTAAAATGAGAATCGGGGGTACAAAGAGGTGTACCCTGTTTCTAGGAACATAGAGAAAAAGCATGAATAGACCATACTGTGAATAAATAATATAACTTTTTTGAACTTTAAATAATGAATTGAACTGATATCTGAAAAATTAAAGGAAATCGTATATTGATATACAATCATTCATTCCAACCAGGTATATATGTAATGGAAATATTAGTGTTTTGGTTTATCATGAAGAGTGTGTGAGTTTTGCTTCAAAATGATTATGGAAATTCAAAATAATGTGTTTGGAAAGAAGTCTCACGAAAAGACCAGTCAAGAAACCCTGACAATACATGTGTTCTGAAGCAAGAAGTGGTGAAAGTTGAAACAAATGCTTATTAATTTGTGAACTTGTGGATGAAATGTATATCCTGTGATGTGCAAAAACTGAAGAAACAATAATGTACCAGTGTCGAATACAAATGAATGACAAATTACATATCATGTCCCATAGAAGTCTACTTGCATTGATGTTAGACTGGGTCAGTTACTGTAGAATAATTAGGATTTGTATGCACCATTCACTGAAGTTAGTTTTCAGTACTAGGAAACAAATATGTATTTCAGGTGGATGAATATTTCTGATTATAATCTTGTGAAAAGTGGATTATAAATCCACATACATGAACATGAATGAATTTAGAGAGTGTATATTAGACACATATATTTCATATATTGAAAAATTTGGAGAGTATATCTATATCTATATCTATATCTATATCTATATACACACACACACACACACAAACACACACACACACAACACTCACAGACATTAAAAAGTACCAATATAAATGCCAATCGAAATTCATTAGTAAATATGTATCATCCACAAATGCAAAAATATTTATTTTACTGAACATGAGTTAATGTATAATGTTGTTCTACTAGGACGCTCTCCTACAGGTTGAATTTTCATTTCCAACAGCATTTAGGAGGAGTGAACTCTTCTCACAATTTGCATCTGCCAAGACAGCCACCTCACAAAAATGTACGTGTGATACCTGGTAGGATTCTATATATGCATATAAATATACATGTGTGAATAGGCTACAGAAAAGGGAAACAAGAATTCACATTTTTGTTAAGTTTAAAAACACATGGAGAATATTTCAATTAAAATTTGACTAGATTTATAACTCCTACCTTATATAATGCAAATGTCAAGTCCAACTATACAACATGTCTCCTCTGAAGTACTTGTATTTCTAATGTGTTGGATTAATTTTCTCCATTATATTAGGATGAATAGTCTGAGTCTACTAGGTATGGGTTAGTGTCAGGGATTCAGTATTTCGAATGGAAAATTGGAAAATGAATCCAATGTGTATGTAAATATATGCTGCACAAATATCCTCCCGCTCTCATCCAGAACAATGCCTTGACATTACCTTCACCCCAAGTAAGACACAATTAGAGGAGAAGAGTTACAAAATCAGTGAATACATATCTGGAATGGAAAATGCTCAGGAGTTCACAACCTTGGAGGTGGTAGAGGAGTTTCCAAAACTAAGGGACAGGGTAAACACTCCACAAACATGGAGCTCTGCTGGCCTAAAAACTTTTTGAGAAACTGCCTCTGAGCTTCCACACTTGAAATATATGTAGTTTTCAGGAGATTTGGCTTCCTCTGTAGTGAGACCATCAAAGCTAGGTCTGCATCTATGTGACCTGGAGGACATGGTTTCTTATTTTCCAATGAACAAGATGAAGCAGTGCTGAATCCTCTCTTTGTAGGTAAACTGAGGCCACTGGGGACTAAGTGTCTCCCCGTGTGGACTGTGATGTCATTTGGTCTTCCTCCAATTTGTGGTGTTTTTGCTGCTGCACTGTGAGTTTGGTATTTGTTTCACGAAATACTAGGAGCTAAACTGGGACACAGTGCTGGAGGGAGTTCTGTCACGTGTGGTGGGTCAGGGTCTGCAAGAGAATGCACCAACTAGGCTCCTATATCTTACAGCTTACCCCATTGCCCCCTTGTCCATATCAACATGATTCTTAATTTTCCTCTGAAAACTCTCCATATAACAAGATGCCTTTACATATAAGGGTCTGCTGGCTGCACCATGTCAGTTACAAGCCATTTGGAATCCAATGGTAGATCCACATGGCCCTACCACGGATGTTTTATCAAACACCTCCCCACCACTGCTCTAGACCCACTACTCAGCAGGCTCCAACTTACTGGCATCTCTGTTCTACACCATTTTCATGAAACTCAGTAAATCAAGGCACTGTCTGGTATACTCATGATCAGCAACTGGACATCCAATGTTTCTCCAGTGCCACCTGGTCATAGGAATTTCAAAAATTTCATGGTATTTATCTAGCCATTTTTCAAGCATATAGTTGGAGGCACTGTGGGTTTCAGTTCATTCAGCAATCATTAAATGGTGAGGAAGCTCATTTCAATGAAATCTCTGGAGAACTCTCACAGGCACGGCTTCCCAAAGAGTGGACAAAAGGTCACATTAGGACAGGCCCATTGAGGTCTACAATGTGAGGTGCATGTGTGTTTTGACTCTCAACTATGGCTGCCATTTCTTTAAGAATAAAATCATGTGATATCCTTGCTGAGATTCCCAGGCCTCTGTGGAAATCCACCCGGGGCCTAGGTCTCAGTTTCCAAGAGCGACTTTCATGCGTGGCCTCTTAAAATCCCAACAAAATTCATGGCAATGCTTCTCTGAGTTCAGTTCCAAAACCCAGTCTCTAAGGGGAATCACACCAGAGTTCAAGCCCACGTGGACCCAGTCTTTCTTTCCAATGCCACACAAATGACCAAAATTAAAACCAAAACACTCCCACATGGCCCTCATCTTATTCCATATAGTCAATCATCTTAACGTCTGGCTGGAGGTTTCCATGAGGGTCGCAGCCCAAGACAGTGTCCAAAATCAGCTCCTTTGCCCCTCATTTGCCTAAAGTCAGGGTAGCCTGGACACCGTTTCTGTGAACCAGGAGTGAACAAATAAGCCTGCCGTTAATACTTCTGTGTTTCTCCAATTTGAGGCCTACTGATTTTAGGTATTGATTCTTTAGGTGATTTAGAGTCATGCGAAAACATAAGCACCTCTGCAGGGCTTTGAAGAACTCATTTGACCCAAAGAATCCCTATTCTCATTTGATGGAGTGCAGGAACCTAACAGAGGAAGGCAAGAGACTTCATCCACAATGAATGAAATTTTTTGCCATTTTGGTTTTGGAAGCTCACATGGGATCATTCTTAAGATCCATCAGGTGCTGAGAATCTAAGTCACAGCCACACACAGGTCCAAGAGGCTGATAAAGACACATCCCTTTCCAAAGCAATTAAGCAAAGAGCCACAGGTGAGGCCCATTCATTTCCATTTGAAAACTGTTTTCTTCAGGCTTCACAAAGGGGTGGCCTGAGGCAGAGACCTTCCTGACATTCAGTGAAACACAACAATAAGTAAGCAAAAGGCCCAAAGCAGGGTTTCTGCACTGAGACTTTCCTGGTCACACTGATATCTGAGTTTTCTGAGATGCTCGCCATTCTCTTCAGCTATCCAGTACATGGCCATGTCACAGAGCTTGGAGGTGGTACATATTTTGGACACAAATCCATGAGCCTATTCTGGAGAGTGGCCAGAATTCAGGAAGAAAACAACAACTTAAAAAGATAGCAGGTGTTGCACATCGATAAGACAAGCTGCAGTCCATTCATATATTGGGCAGGATGAATTATGGGAAGATTTATACTAGACAGGACACATCCATTAATGCATTCTCTTTTCTAATGTCTACAACAACGGACACAGTGGGATACACAGAAACAGAAACACTCGTCGTGTCAAATGACTTACTAGAAACTGTCCACTCCAAACCAAACAAACCGCCTTTCCTATCTACTCTCAGAACATGAGACAAAACAACAAACCCACACCCACTCCCACAAAGGCACCTCCTTCCCCCAAGTAGGTCTGTGACTATCCGGAGTGTCCTCTGACTGGTGGGCCATACTATGTTCCCCCGAAATGGCCTGTCTTCTCTCAGATCTTGTTTCCTTGACCAACTTTCTGAAGATGTCAGGAAAAAGTGGTTAGCCACTACCTGTTTTCTCAGGAAAGATCCATCTTCAGAGCTCTCCTGGCATTTGGCCATCCTCACATCATTAGGTACCAAGAAAACTGACTCTGTCCTTGGTAAATCCAAACAAGTGAGCCCACTGGGACTGGGACTGGGACTGCCTCTGGGTGCCTGGCTTCTTGGATACCAAGTTCAGAGAGTTCCATCACCAAGGAAATGAGGTATGTCACATTCTTTGGAACTGAATGAGGTCACTGCCTTGGCAACCACTTTGTCCTAACAGTTGCTTCCAAGGGTAACATAAGATGGAGGTTGCCCCTACTTCCTGTGACACTTTCATAAGGTAGAATGTATATCACCATTGGCACCCGGGAACAGCTCTCCACTCAGCCCTGGTTTGGTCCATCTTCTGTACAATAAGAAGAGAGAGAGAGGCAGATTCAGACACATCCCTTCATCCTGACCAGGTTGTTTGCCATGGAAGATGACTTTTGCTCTCTCAGGTGCTTCAAACCTGCCTACAACTTCTCCAGGTATCATTTGTTCATGGACATTTGAGGTTCTCATCAGGTGGAAGGTCCCCAACTTTCCTGTATTGTAAGAACCACTCTGTCCCTGCTCTTCTGTAAAATGATTGAGGGAACAGTGTATACTTGGGGTTAAAAAAAGGTTTGATTTGGGTTACGAGTGATTCTGTGTGATGAATAATGGTATTGGGAACCTGCAATATTTACAAGAATATAGAGGTGAAATATAAGTAGGAAAACAGAAATCTAGGTATGATTTGAAGCCCAGAAGGGTTTTGCCCTTAATTGGGATAATTAGCTTTGAATGATGTTCTGCAAAGATGCCTCAGATAATTCGATATACAATGGCATAGGACCTTGTACATTGGATGATTGAATTTAGAAGAGAACATCCAGTCAAAAAGGGATATTAGTAGGATTAGGAAGATAGTCGGTAGGTTTAGGAAGAAGAGTGAGTATAGGATTTGGACCAAAAGTTCTTTAGCAGTAGACTTTCGGTTGTTGAGTGAATGTAAATGTCAGCACATATGAAGAGTCAGTCACTATGTTGAAATGGGGAAAATATGTAGAAAAGCAGATATCAATAGAAACATTACGAAATCAGGCAAAGTATAAAGTGAGTGATAGAATTAGACATTTTCAACAGGGTTGAGTTTGAATATATAAATTAGGAAAAAAACAAATACGTAGTCACCAATAGGATTGACAATTGACAGCATTAGGCAACCTGGACATGGATGTTTTTAGAAATCCATGTTCACTTTCCATTTAGGCTTTGGTACAATCATAAGTGTGACCTTTCCATTTTTTGTCCAGAATATTACTGTGATAATGAGGTGACATGAGTATTTCTTTCACCATTTCTGGGAGCAATATATTGAAGATGTAAAATGAGAATCGGGGGTACAAAGAGGTGTTCCCTGTTTCTAGGAACATAGAGAAAAAGCATGAATAGACCATACTGTGAATAAATAATATAACTTTTTTGAACTTTAAATAATGAATTGAACTGATATCTGAAAAATTAAAGGAAATCGTATATTGATATACAATCATTCATTCCAACCAGGTATATATGTAATGGAAATATTAGTGTTTTGGTTTATCATGAAGAGTGTGTGAGTTTTGCTTCAAAATGATTATGGAAATTCAAAATAATGTGTTTGGAAAGAAGTCTCACGAAAAGACCAGTCAAGAAACCCTGACAATACATGTGTTCTGAAGCAAGAAGTGGTGAAAGTTGAAACAAATGCTTATTAATTTGTGAACTTGTGGATGAAATGTATATCCTGTGATGTGCAAAAACTGAAGAAACAATAATGTACCAGTGTCGAATACAAATGAATGACAAATTACATATCATGTCCCATAGAAGTCTACTTGCATTGATGTTAGACTGGGTCAGTTACTGTAGAATAATTAGGATTTGTATGCACCATTCACTGAAGTTAGTTTTCAGTACTAGGAAACAAATATGTATTTCAGGTGGATGAATATTTCTGATTATAATCTTGTGAAAAGTGGATTATAAATCCACATACATGAACATGAATGAATTTAGAGAGTGTATATTAGACACATATATTTCATATATTGAAAAATTTGGAGAGTATATCTATATCTATATCTATATCTATATCTATATCTATATACACACACACACACACACAAACACACACACACACAACACTCACAGACATTAAAAAGTACCAATATAAATGCCAATCGAAATTCATTAGTAAATATGTATCATCCACAAATGCAAAAATATTTATTTTACTGAACATGAGTTAATGTATAATGTTGTTCTACTAGGACGCTCTCCTACAGGTTGAATTTTCATTTCCAACAGCATTTAGGAGGAGTGAACTCTTCTCACAATTTGCATCTGCCAAGACAGCCACCTCACAAAAATGTACGTGTGATACCTGGTAGGATTCTATATATGCATATAAATATACATGTGTGAATAGGCTACAGAAAAGGGAAACAAGAATTCACATTTTTGTTAAGTTTAAAAACACATGGAGAATATTTCAATTAAAATTTGACTAGATTTATAACTCCTACCTTATATAATGCAAATGTCAAGTCCAACTATACAACATGTCTCCTCTGAAGTACTTGTATTTCTAATGTGTTGGATTAATTTTCTCCATTATATTAGGATGAATAGTCTGAGTCTACTAGGTATGGGTTAGTGTCAGGGATTCAGTATTTCGAATGGAAAATGGGAAAATGAATCCAATGTGTATGTAAATATATGCTGCACAAATATCCTCCCGCTCTCATCCAGAACAATGCCTTGACATTACCTTCACCCCAAGTAAGACACAATTAGAGGAGAAGAGTTACAAAATCAGTGAATACATATCTGGAATGGAAAATGCTCAGGAGTTCACAACCTTGGAGGTGGTAGAGGAGTTTCCAAAACTAAGGGACAGGGTAAACACTCCACAAACATGGAGCTCTGCTGGCCTAAAAACTTTTTGAGAAACTGCCTCTGAGCTTCCACACTTGAAATATATGTAGTTTTCAGGAGATTTGGCTTCCTCTGTAGTGAGACCATCAAAGCTAGGTCTGCATCTATGTGACCTGGAGGACATGGTTTCTTATTTTCCAATGAACAAGATGAAGCAGTGCTGAATCCTCTCTTTGTAGGTAAACTGAGGCCACTGGGGACTAAGTGTCTCCCCGTGTGGACTGTGATGTCATTTGGTCTTCCTCCAATTTGTGGTGTTTTTGCTGCTGCACTGTGAGTTTGGTATTTGTTTCACGAAATACTAGGAGCTAAACTGGGACACAGTGCTGGAGGGAGTTCTGTCACGTGTGGTGGGTCAGGGTCTGCAAGAGAATGCACCAACTAGGCTCCTATCTCTTACAGCTTACCCCATTGCCCCCTTGTCCATATCAACATGATTCTTAATTTTCCTCTGAAAACTCTCCATATAACAAGATGCCTTTACATATAAGGGTCTGCTGGCTGCACCATGTCAGTTACAAGCCATTTGGAATCCAATGGTAGATCCACATGGCCCTACCACGGATGTTTTATCAAACACCTCCCCACCACTGCTCTAGACCCACTACTCAGCAGGCTCCAACTTACTGGCATCTCTGTTCTACACCATTTTCATGAAACTCAGTAAATCAAGGCACTGTCTGGTATACTCATGATCAGCAACTGGACATCCAATGTTTCTCCAGTGCCACCTGGTCATAGGAATTTCAAAAATTTCATGGTATTTATCTAGCCATTTTTCAAGCATATAGTTGGAGGCACTGTGGGTTTCAGTTCATTCAGCAATCATTAAATGGTGAGGAAGCTCATTTCAATGAAATCTCTGGAGAACTCTCACAGGCACGGCTTCCCAAAGAGTGGACAAAAGGTCACATTAGGACAGGCCCATTGAGGTCTACAATGTGAGGTCCATGTGTGTTTTGACTCTCAACTATGGCTGCCATTTCTTTAAGAATAAAATCATGTGATATCCTTGCTGAGATTCCCAGGCCTCTGTGGAAATCCACCCGGGGCCTAGGTCTCAGTTTCCAAGAGCGACTTTCATGCGTGGCCTCTTAAAATCCCAACAAAATTCATGGCAATGCTTCTCTGAGTTCAGTTCCAAAACCCAGTCTCTAAGGGGAATCACACCAGAGTTCAAGCCCACGTGGACCCAGTCTTTCTTTCCAATGCCACACAAATGACCAAAATTAAAACCAAAACACTCCCACATGGCCCTCATCTTATTCCATATAGTCAATCATCTTAACGTCTGGCTGGAGGTTTCCATGAGGGGCGCAGCCCAAGACAGTGTCCAAAATCAGCTCCTTTGCCCCTCATTTGCCTAAAGTCAGGGTAGCCTGGACACCGTGTCTGTGAACCAGGAGTGAACAAATAAGCCTGCCGTTAATACTTCTGTGTTTCTCCAATTTGAGGCCTACTGATTTTAGGTATCGATTCTTTAGGTGATGTAGAGTCATGCGAAAACATAAGCACCTCTGCAGGGCTTTGAAGAACTCATTTGAAACAAAGAATCCCTATTCTCATTTGATGGAGTGCAGGAACCTAACAGAGGAAGGCAAGAGACTTCATCCACAATGAATGAAATTTTTTGCCATTTTGGTTTTGGAAGCTCACATGGGATCATTCTTAAGATCCATCAGGTGCTGAGAATCTAAGTCACAGCCACACACAGGTCCAAGAGGCTGATAAAGACACATCCCTTTCCAAAGCAATTAAGCAAAGAGCCACAGGTGAGGCCCATTCATTTCCATTTGAAAACTGTTTTCTTCAGGCTTCACAAAGGGGTGGCCTGAGGCAGAGACCTTCCTGACATTCAGTGAAACACAACAATAAGTAAGCAAAAGGCCCAAAGCAGGGTTTCTGCACTGAGACTTTCCTGGTCACACTGATATCTGAGTTTTCTGAGATGCTCGCCATTCTCTTCAGCTATCCAGTACATGGCCATGTCACAGAGCTTGGAGGTGGTACATATTTTGGACACAAATCCATGAGCCTATTCTGGAGAGTGGCCAGAATTCAGGAAGAAAACAACAACTTAGAAAGATAGCAGGTGTTGCACATCGATAAGACAAGCTGCAGTCCATTCATATATTGGGCAGGATGAATTATGGGAAGATTTATACTAGACAGGACACATCCATTAATGCATTCTCTTTTCTAATGTCTACAACAACGGTCACAGTGGGATACACAGAAACAGAAACACTCGTCGTGTCAAATGACTTACTAGAAACTGTCCACTCCAAACCAAACAAACCGCCTTTCCTATCTATTCTCAGAACATGAGACAAAACAACAAACCCACACCCACTCCCACAAAGGCACCTCCTTCCCCCAAGTAGGTCTGTGACTATCCGGAGTGTCCTCTGACTGGTGGGCCATACTATGTTCCCCCGAAATGGCCTGTCTTCTCTCAGATCTTGTTTCCTTGACCAACTCTCTGAAGATGTCAGGAAAAAGTGTTTAGCCACTACCTGTTTTCTCAGGAAAGGTCCATCTTCAGAGCTCTCCTGGCATTTGGCCATCCTCACATTATTAGGTACCAAGAAAACTGACCCTGTCCTTGGTAAATCCAAACAAGTGAGCCCACTGGGACTGGGACTGGGACTGCCTCTGGGTGCCTGGCTTCTTGGATACCAAGTTCAGAGAGTTCCATCACCAAGGAAATGAGGTATGTCACATTCTTTGGAACTGAATGAGGTCACTGCCTTGGCAACCACTTTGTCCTAACAGTTGCTTCCAAGGGTAACATAAGATGGAGGTTGCCCCTACTTCCTGTGACACTTTCATAAGGTAGAATGTATATCACCATTGGCACCCGGGAACAGCTCTCCACTCAGCCCTGGTTTGGTCCATCTTCTGTACAATAAGAAGAGAGAGAGGCAGATTCAGACACATCCCTTCATCCTGACCAGGTTGTTTGCCATGGAAGATGACTTTTGCTCTCTCAGGTGCTTCAAACCTGCCTACAACTTCTCCAGGTATCATTTGTGCATGGACATTTGAGGTTCTCATCAGGTGGAAGGTCCCCAACTTTCCTGTATTGTAAGAACCACTCTGTCCCTGCTCTTCTGTAAAATGATTGAGGGAACAGTGTATACTTGGGGTTAAAAACAGGTTTGATTTGGGTTACGAGTGATTCTGTGTGATGAATAATGGTATTGGGAACCTGCAATATTTACAAGAATATAGAGGTGAAATATAAGTAGGAAAACAGAAATCTAGGTATGATTTGAAGCCCAGAAGGGTTTTGCCCTTAATTGGGATACTTAGCTTTGAATGATGTTCTGCAAAGATGCCTCAGATAATTCGATATACATGGCATAGGACCTTGTACATTGGATGATTGAATTTAGAAGAGAACATCCAGTCAAAAAGGGATATTCAGTAGGATTAGGAAGATAGTCGGTAGGTTTAGGAAGAAGAGTGAGTATAGGATTTGGACCAAAAGTTCTTTAGCAGTAGACTTTCGGTTGTTGAGTGAATGTAAATGTCAGCACATATGAAGAGTCAGTCACTATGTTGAAATGGGGAAAATATGTAGAAAAGCAGATATCAATAGAAACATTACGAAATCAGGCAAAGTATAAAGTGAGTGATAGAATTAGACATTTTCAACAGGGTTGAGTTTGAATATATAAATTAGGAAAAAAACAAATATGTAGTCACCAATAGGATTGACAATTGACAGCATTAGGCAACCTGGACATGGATGTTTTTAGAAATCCATGTTCACTTTCCATTTAGGCTTTGGTACAATCATAAGTGTGACCTTTCCATTTTTTGTCCAGAATATTACTGTGATAATGAGGTGACATGAGTATTTCTTTCACCATTTCTGGGAGCAATATATTGAAGATGTAAAATGAGAATCGGGGGTACAAAGAGGTGTACCCTGTTTCTAGGAACATAGAGAAAAAGCATGAATAGACCATACTGTGAATAAATAATATAACTTTTTTGAACTTTAAATAATGAATTGAACTGATATCTGAAAAATTAAAGGAAATCGTATATTGATATACAATCATTCATTCCAACCAGGTATATATGTAATGGAAATATTAGTGTTTTGGTTTATCATGAAGAGTGTGTGAGTTTTGCTTCAAAATGATTATGGAAATTCAAAATAATGTGTTTGGAAAGAAGTCTCATGAAAAGACCAGTCAAGAAACCCTGACAATACATGTGTTCTGAAGCAAGAAGTGGTGAAAGTTGAAACAAATGCTTATTAATTTGTGAACTTGTGGATGAAATGTATATCCTGTGATGTGTAAAAACTGAAGAAACAATAATGTACCAGTGTCGAATACAAATGAATGACAAATTACATATCATGTCCCATAGAAGTCTACTTGCATTGATGTTAGACTGGGTCAGTTACTGTAGAATAATTAGGATTTGTATGCACCATTCACTGAAGTTAGTTTTCAGTACTAGGAAACAAATATGTATTTCAGGTGGATGAATATTTCTGATTATAATCTTGTGAAAAGTGGATTATAAATCCACATACATGAACATGAATGAATTTAGAGAGTGTATATTAGACACATATATTTCATATTTTGAAAAATTTGGAGAGTATATCTATATCTATATCTATATCTATATCTATATCTATATCTATATCTATATACACACACACACACACACACAAACACACACACACACAACACTCACAGACATTAAAAAGTACCAATATAAATGCCAATCGAAATTCATTAGTAAATATGTATCATCCACAAATGCAAAAATATTTATTTTACTGAACATGAGTTAATGTATAATGTTGTTCTACTAGGACGCTCTCCTACAGGTTGAATTTTCATTTCCAACAGCATTTAGGAGGAGTGAACTCTTCTCACAATTTGCATCTGCCAAGACAGCCACCTCACAAAAATGTACGTGTGATACCTGGTAGGATTCTATATATGCATATAAATATACATGTGTGAATAGGCTACAGAAAAGGGAAACAAGAATTCACATTTTTGTTAAGTTTAAAAACACATGGAGAATATTTCAATTAAAATTTGACTAGATTTATAACTCCTACCTTATATAATGCAAATGTCAAGTCCAACTATACAACATGTCTCCTCTGAAGTACTTGTATTTCTAATGTGTTGGATTAATTTTCTCCATTATATTAGGATGAATAGTCTGAGTCTACTAGGTATGGGTTAGTGTCAGGGATTCAGTATTTCGAATGGAAAATGGGAAAATGAATCCAATGTGTATGTAAATATATGCTGCACAAATATCCTCCCGCTCTCATCCAGAACAATGCCTTGACATTACCTTCACCCCAAGTAAGACACAATTAGAGGAGAAGAGTTACAAAATCAGTGAATACATATCTGGAATGGAAAATGCTCAGGAGTTCACAACCTTGGAGGTGGTAGAGGAGTTTCCAAAACTAAGGGACAGGGTAAACACTCCACAAACATGGAGCTCTGCTGGCCTAAAAACTTTTTGAGAAACTGCCTCTGAGCTTCCACACTTGAAATATATGTAGTTTTCAGGAGATTTGGTTTCCTCTGTAGTGAGACCATCAAAGCTAGGTCTGCATCTATGTGACCTGGAGGACATGGTTTCTTATTTTCCAATGAACAAGATGAAGCAGTGCTGAATCCTCTCTTTGTAGGTAAACTGAGGCCACTGGGGACTAAGTGTCTCCCCGTGTGGACTGTGATGCCATTTGGTCTTCCTCCAATTTGTGGTGTTTTTGCTGCTGCACTGTGAGTTTGGTATTTGTTTCACGAAATACTAGGAGCTAAACTGGGACACAGTGCTGGAGGGAGTTCTGTCACGTGTGGTGGGTCAGGGTCTGCAAGAGAATGCACCAACTAGGCTCCTATCTCTTACAGCTTACCCCATTGCCCCCTTGTCCATATCAACATGATTCTTAATTTTCCTCTGAAAACTCTAGATATAACAAGATGCCTTTACATATAAGGGTCTGCTGGCTGCACCATGTCAGTTACAAGCCATTTGGAATCCAATGGTAGATCCACATGGCCCTACCACGGATGTTTTATCAAACACCTCCCCACCACTGCTCTAGACCCACTACTCAGCAGGCTCCAACTTACTGGCATCTCTGTTCTACACCATTTTCATGAAACTCAGTAAATCAAGGCACTGTCTGGTATACTCATGATCAGCAACTGGACATCAAATGTTTCTCCAGTGCCACCTGGTCATAGGAATTTCAAAAATTTCATGGTATTTATCTAGCCATTTTTCAAGCATATAGTTGCAGGCACTGTGGGTTTCAGTTCATTCAGCAATCATTAAATGGTGAGGAAGCTCATTTCAATGAAATCTCTGGAGAACTCTCACAGGCACGGCTTCCCAAAGAGTGGACAAAAGGTCACATTAGGACAGGCCCATTGAGGTCTACAATGTGAGGTCCATGTGTGTTTTGACTCTCAACTATGGCTGCCATTTCTTTAAGAATAAAATCATGTGATATCCTTGCTGAGATCCCCAGGCCTCTGTGGAAATCCACCCGGGGCCTAGGTCTCAGTTTCCAAGAGCGACTTTCATGCGTGGCCTCTTAAAATCCCAACAAAATTCATGGCAATGCTTCTCTGAGTTCAGTTCCAAAACCCAGTCTCTAAGGGGAATCACACCAGAGTTCAAGCCCACGTGGACCCAGTCATTTTTTCCAATGCCACACAAATGACCAAAATTAAAACCAAAACACTCCCACATGGCCCTCATCTTATTCCATATAGTCAATCATCTTAACCTCTGGCTGGAGGTTTCCATGAGGGTCGCAGCCCAAGACAGTGTCCAAAATCAGCTCCTTTGCCCCTCATTTGCCTAAAGTCAGGGTAGCCTGGACACCGTTTCTGTGAACCAGGATTGAACAAATAAGCCTGCCGTTAATACTTCTGTGTTTCTCCAATTTGAGGCTTACTGATTTTAGGTATCGATTCTTTAGGTGATTTAGAGTCATGCAAAAACACAAGCACCTCTGCAGGGCTTTGAAGAACTCATTTGACCCAAAGAATCCCTATTCTCATTTGATGGAGTGCAGGAACCTAACAGAGGAAGGCAAGAGACTTCATCCACAATGAATGAAATTTTTTGCCATTTTGGTTTTGGAAGCTCACATGGGATCATTCTTAAGATCCATCAGGTGCTGAGAATCTAAGTCACAGCCACACACAGGTCCAAGAGGCTGATAAAGACACATCCCTTTCCAAAGCAATTAAGCAAAGAGCCACAGGTGAGGCCCATTCATTTCCATTTGAAAACTGTTTTCTTCAGGCTTCACAAAGGGGTGGCCTGAGGCAAAGACCTTCCTGACATTCAGTGAAACACAACAATAAGTAAGCAAAAGGCCCAAAGCAGGGTTTCTGCACTGAGACTTTCCTGGTCACACTGATATCTGAGTTTCCTGAGATGCTCGCCATTCTCTTCAGCTATCCAGTACATGGCCATGTCACAGAGCTTGGAGGTGGTACATATTTTGGACACAAATCCATGAGCCTATTCTGGAGAGTGGCCAGAATTCAGGAAGAAAACAACAACTTAGAAAGATAGCAGGTGTTGCACATCGATAAGACAAGCTGCAGTCCATTCATATATTGGGCAGGATGAATTATGGGAAGATTTATACTAGACAGGACACATCCATTAATGCATTCTCTTTTCTAATGTCTACAACAACGGACACAGTGGGATACACAGAAACAGAAACACTCGTCGTGTCAAATGACTTACTAGAAACTGTCCACTCCAAACCAAACAAACCGCCTTTCCTATCTATTCTCAGAACATGAGACAAAACAACAAACCCACACCCACTCCCACAAAGGCACCTCCTTCCCCCAAGTAGGTCTGTGACTATCCGGAGTGTCCTCTGACTGGTGGGCCATACTATGTTCCCCCGAAATGGCCTGTCTTCTCTCAGATCTTGTTTCCTTGACCAACTCTGTGAAGATGTCAGGAAAAAGTGGTTAGCCACTACCTGTTTTCTCAGGAAAGGTCCATCTTCAGAGCTCTCCTGGCATTTGGCCATCCTCACATCATTAGGTACCAAGAAAACTGACTCTGTCCTTGGTAAATCCAAACAAGTGAGCCCACTGGGACTGGGACTGGGACTGCCTCTGGGTGCCTGGCTTCTTGGATACCAAGTTCAGAGAGTTCCATCACCAAGGAAATGAGGTATGTCACATTCTTTGGAACTGAATGAGGTCACTGCCTTGGCAACCACTTTGTCCTAACAGTTGCTTCCAAGGGTATCATAAGATGGAGGTTGCCCCTACTTCCTGTGACACTTTCATAAGGTAGAATGTATATCACCATTGGCACCCGGGAACAGCTCTCCACTCAGCCCTGGTTTGGTCCATCTTCTGTACAATAAGAAGAGAGAGAGGCAGATTCAGACACATCCTTTCATCCTGACCAGGTTGTTTGCCATGGAAGATGACTTTTGCTCTCTCAGGTGCTTCAAACCTGCCTACAACTTCTCCAGGTATCATTTGTGCATGGACATTTGAGGTTCTCATCAGGTGGAAGGTCCCCAACTTTCCTGTATTGTAAGAACCACTCTGTCCCTGCTCTTCTGTAAAATGATTGAGGGAACAGTGTATACTTGGGGTTAAAAACAGGTTTGATTTGGGTTACGAGTGATTCTGTGTGATGAATAATGGTATTGGGAACCTGCAATATTTACAAGAATATAGAGGTGAAATATAAGTAGGAAAACAGAAATCTAGGTATGATTTGAAGCCCAGAAGTGTTTTGCCCTTAATTGGGATACTTAGCTTTGAATGATGTTCTGCAAAGATGCCTCAGATAATTCGATATACAATGGCATAGGACCTTGTACATTGGATGATTGAATTTAGAAGAGAACATCCAGTCAAAAAGGGATATTCAGTAGGATTAGGAAGATAGTCGGTAGGTTTAGGAAGAAGAGTGAGTATAGGATTTGGACCAAAAGTTCTTTAGCAGTAGACTTTGGGTTGTTGAGTGAATGTAAATGTCAGCACATATGAAGAGTCAGTCACTATGTTGAAATGGGGAAAATATGTAGAAAAGCAGATATCAATAGAAACATTACGAAATCAGGCAAAGTATAAAGTGAGTGATAGAATTAGACATTTTCAACAGGGTTGAGTTTGAATATATAAATTAGGAAAAAAACAAATATGTAGTCACCAATAGGATTGACAATTGACAGCATTAGGCAACCTGGACATGGATGTTTTTAGAAATCCATGTTCACTTTCCATTTAGGCTTTGGTACAATCATAAGTGTGACCTTTCCATTTTTTGTCCAGAATATTACTGTGATAATGAGGTGACATGAGTATTTCTTTCACCATTTCTGGGAGCAATATATTGAAGATGTAAAATGAGAATCGGGGGTACAAAGAGGTGTACCCTGTTTCTAGGAACATAGAGAAAAAGCATGAATAGACCATACTGTGAATAAATAATATAACTTTTTTGAACTTTAAATAATGAATTGAACTGATATCTGAAAAATTAAAGGAAATCGTATATTGATATACAATCATTCATTCCAACCAGGTATATATGTAATGGAAATATTAGTGTTTTGGTTTATCATGAAGAGTGTGTGAGTTTTGCTTCAAAATGATTATGGAAATTCAAAATAATGTGTTTGGAAAGAAGTCTCATGAAAAGACCAGTCAAGAAACCCTGACAATACATGTGTTCTGAAGCAAGAAGTGGTGAAAGTTGAAACAAATGCTTATTAATTTGTGAACTTGTGGATGAAATGTATATCCTGTGATGTGCAAAAACTGAAGAAACAATAATGTACCAGTGTTGAATACAAATGAATGACAAATTACATATCATGTCCCATAGAAATCTACTTGCATTGATGTTAGACTGGGTCAGTTACTGTAGAATAATTAGGATTTGTATGCACCATTCACTGAAGTTAGTTTTCAGTACTAGGAAACAAATATGTATTTCAGGTGGATGAATATTTCTGATTATAATCTTGTGAAAAGTGGATTATAAATCCACATACATGTACATGAATGAATTTAGAGAGTGTATATTAGACACATATATTTCATATTTTGAAAAATTTGGAGAGTATATCTATATCTATATCTATATCTATATCTATATATATATATATACACACACACACACACACACACACAACACTCACAGACATTAAAAAGTACCAATATAAATGCCAATCGAAATTCATCAGTAAATATGTATCATCCACAAATGCAAAAATATTTATTTTACTGAACATGAGTTAATGTATAATGTTGTTCTACTAGGACGCTCTCCTACAGGTTGAATTTTCATTTCCAACAGCATTTAGGAGGAGTGAACTCTTCTCACAATTTGTATCTGCCAAGACAGCCACCTCACAAAAATGTACGTGTGATACCTGGTAGGATTCTATATATGCATATAAATATACATGTGTGAATAGGCTACAGAAAAGGGAAACAAGAATTCACATTTTTGTTAAGTTTAAAAACACATGGAGAATATTTCAATTAAAATTTGACTAGATTTATAACTCCTACCTTATATAATGCAAATGTCAAGTCCAACTATACAACATGTCTCCTCTGAAGTACTTGTATTTCTAATGTGTTGGATTAATTTTCTCCATTATATTAGGATGAATAGTCTGAGTCTACTAGGTATGGGTTAGTGTCAGGGATTCAGTATTTCGAATGGAAAATTGGAAAATGAATCCAATGTGTATGTAAATATATGCTGCACAAATATCCTCCCGCTCTCATCCAGAACAATGCCTTGACATTACCTTCACCCCAAGTAAGACACAATTAGAGGAGAAGAGTTACAAAATCAGTGAATACATATCTGGAATGGAAAATGCTCAGGAGTTCACAACCTTGGAGGTGGAAGAGGAGTTTCCAAAACTAAGGGACAGGGTAAACACTCCACAAACATGGAGCTCTGCTGGCCTAAAAACTTTTTGAGAAGCTGCCTCTGAGCTTCCACACTTGAAATATATGTAGTTTTCAGGAGATTTGGCTTCCACTGTAGTGAGACCATCAAAGCTAGGTCTGCATCTATGTGACCTGCAGGACATGGTTTCTTATTTTCCAATGAACAAGATGAAGCAGTGCTGAATCCTCTCTTTGTAGGTAAACTGAGGCCACTGGGGACTAAGTGTCTCCCCGTGTGGACTGTGATGCCATTTGGTCTTCCTCCAATTTGTGGTGTTTTTGCTGCTGCACTGTGAGTTTGGTATTTGTTTCACGAAATACTAGGAGCTAAACTGGGACACAGTGCTGGAGGGAGTTCTGTCACGTGTGGTGGGTCAGGGTCTGCAAGAGAATGCACCAACTAGGCTCCTATCTCTTACAGCTTACCCCATTGCCCATTTGTCCATATAAACATGATTCTTAATTTTCCTCTGAAAACTCTAGATATAACAATATGCCTTTACATATAAGGGTCTGCTGGCTGCACCATGTCAGTTACAAGCCATTTGGAATCCAATGGTATATCCACACGGCCCTACCACGGATGTTTTATCAAACACCTCCCCACCACTGCTCTAGACCCACTACTCAGCAGGCTCCAACTTACTGGCATCTCTGTTCTACACCATTTTCATGAAACTCAGTAATTCAAGGCACTGTCTGGTATACTCATGATCAGCAACTGGACATCAAATATTTCTCCAGTGCCACCTGGTCATAGGAATTTCAAAAATTTCATGGTATTTATCTAGCCATTTTTCAAGCATATAGTTGGAGGCACTGTGGGTTTCAGTTCATTCAGCAATCATTAAATGGTGAGGAAGCTCATTTCAATGAAATCTCTGGAGAACTCTCACAGGCACGGCATCCCAAAGAGTGGACCAAAGGTCACATTAGGACAGGCACATTGAGGTCTACAATGTGAGGTCCATGTGTGTTTTGACTCTCAACTATGGCTGCCATTTCTTTAAGAATAAAATCATGTGATATCCTTGCTGAGATTCCCAGGCCTCTGTGGAAATCCACCCGGGGCCTAGGTCTCAGTTTCCAAGAGCGACTTTCATGCGTGGCCTCTTAAAATCCCAAAAAATTCATGGCAATGCTTCTCTGAGTTCAGTTCCAAAACCCAGTCTCTAAGGGGAATCACACCAGAGTTCAAGCCCACGTGGACCCAGTCTTTCTTTCCAATGCCACACAAATGACCAAAATTAAAACCAAAACACTCCCACATGGCCCTCATCTTATTCCATATAGTCAATCATATTAACCTCTGGCTGGAGGTTTCCATGAGGGGCGCAGCCCAAGACAGTGTCCAAAATCAGCTCCTTTGCCCCTCATTTGCCTAAAGTCAGGGTAGCCTGGACACCGTTTCTGTGAACCAGGAGTGAACAAATAAGCCTGCCGTTAATACTTCTGTGTTTCTCCAATTTGAGGCTTACTGATTTTAGGTATCGATTCTTTAGGTGATTTAGAGTCATGCGAAAACACAAGCACCTCTGCAGGGCTTTGAAGAACTCATTTGACCCAAAGAATCCCTATTCTCATTTGATGGAGTGCAGGAACCTAACAGAGGAAGGCAAGAGACTTCATCCACAATGAATGAAATTTTTTGCATTTTGGTTTTGGAAGCTCACATGGGATCATTCTTAAGATCCATCAGGTGCTGAGAATCTAAGTCACAGCCACACACAGGTCCAAGAGGCTGATAAAGACACATCCCTTTCCAAAGCAATTAAGCAAAGAGCCACAGGTGAGGCCCATTCATTTCCATTTGAAAACTGTTTTCTTCAGGCTTCACAAAGGGGTGGCCTGAGGCAAAGACCTTCCTGACATTCAGTGCAACACAACAATAAGTAAGCAAAAGGCCCAAAGCAGGGTTTCTGCACTGAGACTTTCCTGGTCACACTGATATCTGAGTTTTCTGAGATGCTCGCCATTCTCTTCAGCTATCCAGTATATGGCCATGTCACAGAGCTTGGAGGTGGTACATATTTTGGACACAAATCCATGAGCCTATTCTGGAGAGTGGCCAGAATTCAGGAAGAAAACAACAATTAAGAAAGATAGCTGGTGTTGCACATCGATAAGACAAGCTGCAGTCCATTCATATATTGGGCAGGATGAATTATGGGAAGATTTATACTAGACAGGACACATCCATTAATGCATTCTCTTTTCTAATGTCTACAACAACGGACACAGTGGCATACACAGAAACAGAAACACTCGCCGTGTCAAATGACTTACTAGAAACTGTCCACTCCAAACCAAACAAACCGCCTTTCCTATCTATTCTCAGAACATGAGACAAAACAACAAACCCACACCCACTCCCACAAAGGCACCTCCTTCCCCCAAGTAGGTCTGTGACTATCCGGAGTGTCCTCTGACTGGTGGGCCATACTATGTTCCCCCGAAATGGCCTGTCTTCTCTCAGATCTTGTTTCCTTGACCAACTCTGTGAAGATGTCAGGAAAAAGTGGTTAGCCACTACCTGTTTTCTCAGGAAAGGTCCATCTTCAGAGCTCTCCTGGCATTTGGCCATCCTCACATCATTAGGTAACAAGAAAACTGACTCTGTCCTTGGTAAATCCAAACAAGTGAGCCCACTGGGACTGGGACTGGGACTGCCTCTGGGTGCCTGGCTTCTTGGATACCAAGTTCAGAGAGTTCCATCACCAAGGAAATGAGGTATGTCACATTCTTTGGAACTGAATGAGGTCACTGCCTTGGCAACCACTTTGTCCTAACAGTTGCTTCCAAGGGTAACATAAGATGGAGGTTGCCCCTACTTCCTGTGACACTTTCATAAGGTAGAATGTATATCACCATTGGCACCCGGGAACAGCTCTCCACTCAGCCCTGGTTTGGTCCATCTTCTGTACAATAAGAAGAGAGAGAGGCAGATTCAGACACACCCCTTCATCCTGACCAGGTTGTTTGCCATGGAAGATGACTTTTGCTCTCTCAGGTGCTTCAAACCTGCCTACAACTTCTCCAGGTATCATTTGTGCATGGACATTTGAGGTTCTCATCAGGTGGAAGGTCCCCAACTTTCCTGTATTGTAAGAACCACTCTGTCCCTGCTCTTCTGTAAAATGATTGAGGGAACAGTGTATACTTGGGGTTAAAAACAGGTTTGATTTGGGTTACGAGTGATTCTGTGTGATGAATAATGGTATTGGGAACCTGCAATATTTACAAGAATATAGAGGTGAAATATAAGTAGGAAAACAGAAATCTAGGTATGATTTGAAGCCCAGAAGTGTTTTGCCCTTGATTGGGATACTTAGCTTTGAATGATGTTCTGCAAAGATGCCTCAGATAATTCGATATACAATGGCATAGGACCTTGTACATTGGATGATTGAATTTAGAAGAGAACATCCAGTCAAAAAGGGATATTCAGTAGGATTAGGAAGATAGTCGGTAGGTTTAGGAAGAAGAGTGAGTATATGATTTGGACAAAAAGTTCTTATCAATAGACTTTCGGGTGTAGAGTGAATGTAAATGTCAGCACATATGAAGAGTCAGTCACTATGTTAAACTGGGAAAATATGTAGAAAAGCAGATATCAATAGAAACATTACGAAATCAGGCAAAGTATAAAGTGAGTGATAGAATTAGACATTTTCAACAGGGTTGAGTTTGAATATATAAATTAGGAAAAAAACAAATATATAGTCACCAATAAGATTGACAATTGACAGCATTAGGCAACCTGGATATGGATGTTTTTAGAAATGAATGTTCACTTTCTATTTAGGCTTTGGTACAATCATAAGTGTGACCTTTCCATTTTTTGTCCAGAATATTACTGTGATAATGAGGTGACATGAGTATTTCTTTCACCATTTCTGGGAGCAATATATTGAAGATGTAAAATGAGAATCGGGGGTACAAAGAGGTGTACCCTGTTTCTAGGAACATAGAGAAAAAGCATGAATAGACCATACTGTGAATAAATAATATAACTTTTTTGAACTTTAAATAATGAATTGAACTGATATCTGAATAATTAAAGGAAATCGTATATTGATATACAATCATTCATTCCAACCAGGTATATATGTAATGGAAATATTAGTGTTTTGGTTTATCATGAAGAGTGTGTGAGTTTTGCTTCAAAATGAGTATGGAAATTCAAAATAATGTGTTTGGAAAGAAGTCTCATGAAAAGACCAGTCAAGAAACCCTGACAATACATGTGTTCTGAAGCAAGAAGTGGTGAAAGTTGAAATAAATGCTTATTAATTTGTGAACTTGTGGATGAAATGTATATCCTGTGATGTGCAAAAACTGAAGAAACAATAATGTACCAGAGTCGAATACAAATGAATGACAAATTACATATCATGTCCCATAGAAGTCTACTTGCATTGATGTTAGACTGGGTCAGGTACTGTAGAATAATTAGGATTTGTATGCACCATTCACTGAAGTTAGTTTTCAGTACTAGGAAACAAATAGGTATTTCAGGTGGATGAATATTTCTGATTATAATCTTGTGAAAAGTGGATTATAAATCCACATACATGAACATGAATGAATTAGAGAGTGTATATTAGACACATATGTTTCATATTTTGAAAAATTTGGAGAGTATATCTATATCTATATCTATATCTATATATATATACACACACACACACACACACACAACTCACAGACATTAAAAATACCAATATAAATGCCAATCGAAATTCATCAGTAAATATGTATCATCCACAAATGCAAAAATATTTATTTTACTGAACATGAGTTAATGTATAATGTCGTTCTACTAGGACGCTCTCCTATAGGTTGAATTTTCATTTTCAACAGCATTTAGGAGGAGTGAACCCTTCTCAAAATTTGTATCTGCCAAGACAGCCACCTCACAAAAATGTACGTGTGATACCTGGTAGGATTTTATATATGCATATAAATATACATGTGTGAATAGGCTACAGAAAAGGGAAACAAGAATTCACATATTTGTTAAGTTTAAAAACACATGGAGAATATTTCAATTAAAATTTGACTAGATTTATAACTCCTACCTTATATAATGCAAATGTCAAGTCCAACTATACAACATGTCTCCTCTGAAGTACTTGTATTTCTAATGTGTTGGGTTAATTTTCTCCATTATATTAGGATGAATAGTCTGAGTCTACTAGGTATGGGTTAGTGTCAGGGATTCAGTATTTCGAATGGAAAATTGGAAAATGAATCCAATGTGTATGTAAATATATGCTGCACAAATATCCTCCCGCTCTCATCCAGAACAATGCCTTGACATTACCTTCACCCCAAGTAAGACACAATTAGAGGAGAAGAGTTACAAAATCAGTGAATACATATCTGGAATGGAAAATGCTCAGGAGTTCACAACCTTGGAGGTGGTAGAGGAGTTTCCAAAACTAAGGGACAGGGTAAACCCTCCACAAACATGGAGCTCTGCTGACCTAAAAACTTTTTGAGAAACTGCCTCTGAGCTTCCACACTTGAAATATATGTTGTTTTCAGGAGATTTGGCTTCCTCTGTAGTGAGACCATCAAAGCTGGGTCTGCATCTATGTGACCTGGAGGACATGGTTTCTTATTTTCCAATGAACAAGATGAAGCAGTGCTGAATCCTCTCTTTGTAGGTAAACTGAGGCCACTGGGGACTAAGTGTCTCCCCGTGTGGACTGTGAAGCCATTTGGTCCTCCTCCACTTTTTGTGGTGTTTTTGCTGCTGCACTGTGAGTTTGGTATTTGTTTCA
The DNA here is from genome assembly GCF_048772815.1 of Callospermophilus lateralis. Taxonomy (NCBI): domain Eukaryota; kingdom Metazoa; phylum Chordata; class Mammalia; order Rodentia; family Sciuridae; genus Callospermophilus; species Callospermophilus lateralis. The sequence goes on from NW_027512555.1 coordinate 276,875, forward strand.
CGAAATACTAGGAGCTAACCTGGGACACAGTGCTGGAGGGAGTTCTGTCACGTGTGGTGGGTCAGGTTCTTCAAGAGAATGCACCAACTAGGCTCCTATCTCTCACAGCTTGCCCCATTGCCCCCTTGTCCATATCAACCTGATTCATAATTTTCCTCTGAAAACTCTCCATATAACAATATGCCTTTACATATAAGGGTCTGCTGGCTGCACCATGTCAGTTACAAGCCATTTGGAATCCAATGGTAGATCCACATGGCCCTACCACGGATGTTTTATCAAACACCTCCCCACCACTGCTCTAGACCCACTACTCAGCAGGCTCCAACTTACTGGCATCTCTGTTCTACACCATTTTCATGAAACTCAGTAAATCAAGGCACTGTCTGGTATACTCATGATCAGCAACTGGACATCCAATGTTTCTCCAGTGCCACCTGGTCATAGGAAATTCAAAAATTTCATGGTGTTTATCTAGCCATTTTTCAAGCATGAAGTTGGAGGCACTGTGGGTTTCAGTTCATTCAGCAAACATAAAATGGTGAGGAAGCTCATTTCAATGAAATGTCTGGAGAACTCTCACAGGCACGGCTTCCCAAAGAGTGGACAAAAGGTCACATTAGGCCAGGCCCATTGAGGTCTACAATGTGAGGTCCATGTGTGTTTTGACTCTCAACTATGGCTGCCATTTCTTTAAGAATAAAATCATGTGATATCCTTGCTGAGATTCCCAGGCCTCTGTGGAAATCCACCCGGGGCCTAGGTCTCAGTTTCCAAGAGCGACTTTCATGAGTGGCCTCTTAAAATCCCAACAAAATTCATGGCAATGCTTCTCTGAGTTCAGTTCCAAAATCCCAGTCTCTAAGGGGAATCACACCAGAGTTCAAGCCCACGTGGACCCAGTCTTTTTTTCCAATGCCACACAAATGACCAAAATTAAAACCAAAACACTCCCACATGGCCCTCATCTTTTTCCATATAGTCAATCATCTTAACCTCTGGCTGGAGGTTTCCATGAGGGGCACAGCCCAAGACAGTGTCCAAAATCAGCTCGTTTGCCCCTCATTTGCCTAAAGTCAGGGTAGCCTGGACACCGTGTCTGTGAACCAGGAGTGAACAAATAAGCCTGCCGTTAATACTTCTGTGTTTCTCCAATTTGAGGCCTACTGATTTTAGGTATCGATTCTTTAGGTGATGTAGAGTCATGCGAAAACATAAGCACCTCTGCAGGGCTTTGAAGAACTCATTTGAAACAAAGAATCCCTATTCTCATTTGATGGAGTGCAGGAACCTAACAGAGGAAGGCAAGAGACTTCATCCACAATGAATGAAATTTTTTGCCATTTTGGTTTTGGAAGCTCACATGGGATCATTCTTAAGATCCATCAGGTGCTGAGAATCTAAGTCACAGCCACACACAGGTCCAAGAGGCTGATAAAGACACATCCCCTTCCAAAGCAATTAAGCAAAGAGCCACAGGTGAGGCCCATTCATTTCCATTTGAAAACTGTTTTCTTCAGGCTTCACAAAGGGGAGGCCTGAGGCAAAGACCTTCCTGACATTCAGTGAAAAACAACAATAAGTAAGCAAAAGGCCCAAAGCAGGGTTTCTGCACTGAGACTTTCCTGGTCACACTGATATCTGAGTTTTCTGAGATGCTCGCCATTCTCTTAAGCTATCCAGTACATGGCCATGTCACAGAGCTTGGAGGTGGTACATATTTTGGACACAAATCCATGAGCCTATTCTGGAGAGCGGCCAGAATTCAGGAAGAAATCAACAACTTAGAAAGATAGCAGGTGTTGCACATCGATAAGACAAGCTGCAATCCATTCATATATTGGGCAGGATGAATTATGGGAAGATTTGTACTAGACAGGACACATTCATTAATGCATTCTCTTTTCTAATGTCTACAACAACGGACACAGTGGGATACACAGAAACATTGACCGTGTCAAATGACTTACTAGAAACTGTCCACTCCAAACCAAACAAACCACCTTTCCTATCTATTCTCAGAACATGAGACAAAACAACAAACCCACATCCACTCCCACAAAGGCACCTCCTTCCCCCAAGTAGGTCTGTGACTATCCGAAGTGTCCTCTGACTGGTGGGCCATACTGTGTTCCCGCGAAATGGCCTGTCTTCTCTCAGATCTTGTTTCCTTGACCAACTCTGTGAAGATGTCAGGAAAAAGTGGTTAGCCACTACCTGTTTTTTCAGGAAAGGTCCATCTTCAGAGCTCTCTTGGCATTTGGCCATCCTCACATCATTAGGTACCAAGAAAACTGACTCTGCCTTTGGTAAATCCAAACAAGTGAGCCCACTGGGACTGGGACTGGGACTGCCTCTGGGTGCCTGGCTTCTTGGATACCAAGTTCAGAGAGTTCATCACCAAGGAAATGAGGTATGTCACATTCTTTGGAACTGAATGAGGTCACTGCCTTGGCAACCACTTTGTCCTAACAGTTGCTTCCAAGGGTAACATAAGATGGAGGTTGCCCCTACTTCCTGTGACACTTTCATAAGGTAGAATGTATATCAACCATTGGCACCTGGGAACAGCTCTCCACTCAGGCCTGGTTTGGTCCATCTTCTCTACAATAAGAAGAGAGAGAGGCAGATTCAGACACATCCCTTCATCCTGACCAGGTTGTTTGCCATGGAAGATGACTTTTGCTCTCTCAGGTGCTTCATACCTGCCTACAACTTCTCCAGGTATCATTTGTGCATGGAAATTTGAGGTTCTCATCAGGTGGAAGGTCCCCAACTTTCTTGTATTGTAAGTACCACTCTGTCCCTGCTCTTCTGTAAAATGATTGAGGGAACAGTGTATACTTGGGGTTAAAAACAGGTTTGATTTGGGTTACGTGTGATTCTGTGTGATGAGTGATGGTATTGGGAACCTGCAATATTTACAAGAATATAGAGGTGAATTGTAAGTAGGAAAACAGAAATCTAGGTATGATTTGAAGCCCAGAAGGTTTTTGCCCTTGATTGGGATACTTAGGTTTGAATTATGTTCTGCAAAGATGCCTCAGATAATTCGATATACAATGGCATAGGACCTTGTAAATTGGATGATTGAATTTAGAAGAGAACATCCAGTCAAAAGGGATATTCAGTAGGATTAGGAAGATAGTCAGTAGGTTTAGGAAGAAGAGTGAGTATAGGATTTGGAGCAAAAGTTCTTTAGCAATAGACTTTCGGTTGTAGAGTGAATGTAAATGTCAGCACATATGAAGAGTCAGTCACTATGTTGAACTGGGGAAAATATGTAGAAAAGCAGATATCAATAGAAACATTACGAAATCAGGCAAAGTATAAAGTGAGTGATAGAATTAGACATTTTCAACAGGGTTGAGTTTGAATATATAAATTAGGAAAAAACAAATATGTAGTCACCAATAGGATTGACAATTGACAGCATTAGGCAGCCTGGACATGGATGTTTTTAGAAATCCATGTTCACTTTCTATTTAGGCTTTGGTACAATCATAAGTGTGACCTTTCCATTTTTTGTCCAGAATATTACTGTGATAATGAGGTGACATGAGTATTTCTTTCACCATTTCTGGGAGCAATATATTGAAGATGTAAAATGAGAATCAGGTGTACAAAGAGGTGTACCCTGTTTCTAGGAACATAGAGAAAAAGCATGAATAGACCATACTGTGAATAAATAATATAACTTTTTTGAACTTTAAATAATGAATTGAACTGATATCTGAAAAATTAAAGGAAATCGTATATTGATATACAATCATTCATTCCAACCAGGTATATATGTAATGGAAATATTTGTGTTTTGGTTTATCATGAAGAGTGTGTGAGTTTTGCTTCAAAATGATTATGGAAATTCAAAATAATGTGTTTGGAAAGAAGTCTCATGAAAAGACCAGTCAAGAAACCCTGACAATACATGTGTTCTGAAGCAAGAAGTGGTGAAAGTTGAAACAAATGCTTATTAATTTGTGAACTTGTGGATGAAATGTATATCCTGTGATGTGCAAAAACTGAAGAAAAATTAATGTACCAGTGTCGAATACAAATGAATGAGAAATTACATATCATGTCCCATAGGAGTCTACTTTCGTTGATGGAAGACTGGGTCAGTTACTGTAGAATAATTAGGATTTGTATGCACCATTCACTGAAGTTAGTTTTCAGTACTAGGAAACAAATATGTATTTCAGGTGGATGAATATTTCTGATTATAATCTTGTGAAAAGTGGATTATAAATCCACATACATGAACATGAATGAATTTAGAGAGTGTATATTAGACACATATGTTTCATATTTTGAAAAATTTGGAGAGTATATCTATATCTATATCTATATCTATATATATATATACACACACACACACACACAACTCACAGACATTAAAAATACCAATATAAATGCCAATCGAAATTCATCAGTAAATATGTATCATCCACAAATGCAAAAATATTTATTTTACTGAACATGAGTTAATGTATAATGTCGTTCTACTAGGACGCTCTCCTATAGGTTGAATTTTCATTTTCAACAGCATTTAGGAGGAGTGAACTCTTCTCACAGTTTGTATCTGCCAAGACAGCCACCTCACAAAAATGTACGTGTGATACCTGGTAGGATTCTATATATGCATATAAATATACATGTGTGAATAGGCTACAGAAAAGGGAAACAAGAATTCACATATTTGTTAAGTTTAAAAACACATGGAGAATATTTCAATTAAAATTTGACTAGATTTATAACTCCTACCTTATATAATGCAAATGTCAAGTCCAACTATACAACATGTCTCCTCTGAAGTACTTGTATTTCTAATGTGTTGGGTTAATTTTCTCCATTATATTAGGATGAATAGTCTGAGTCTACTAGGTATGGGTTAGTGTCAGGGATTCAGTATTTCGAATGGAAAATTGGAAAATGAATCCAATGTGTATGTAAATATATGCTGCACAAATATCCTCCCACTCTCATCCAGAACAATGCCTTGACATTACCTTCACCCCAAGTAAGACACAATTAGAGGAGAAGAGTTACAAAATCAGTGAATACATATCTGGAATGGAAAATGCTCAGGAGTTCACAACCTTGGAGGTGGTAGAGGAGTTTCCAAAACTAAGGGACAGGGTAAACCCTCCACAAACATGGAGCTCTGCTGACCTAAAAACTTTTTGAGAAACTGCCTCTGAGCTTCCACACTTGAAATATATGTTGTTTTCAGGAGATTTGGCTTCCTCTGTAGTGAGACCATCAAAGCTGGGTCTGCATCTATGTGACCTGGAGGACATGGTTTCTTATTTTCCAATGAACAACATGAAGCAGTGCTGAATCCTCTCTTTGTAGGTAAACTGAGGCCACTGGGGACTAAGTGTCTCCCCGTGTGGACTGTGAAGCCATTTGGTCCTCCTCCACTTTTTGTGGTGTTTTTGCTGCTGCACTGTGAGTTTGGTATTTGTTTCACGAAATACTAGGAGCTAACCTGGGACACAGTGCTGGAGGGAGTTCTGTCACGTGTGGTGGGTCAGGTTCTTCAAGAGAATGCACCAACTAGGCTCCTATCTCTCACAGCTTGCCCCATTGCCCCCTTGTCCATATCAACCTGATTCATAATTTTCCTCTGAAAACTCTCCATATAACAATATGCCTTTACATATAAGGGTCTGCTGGCTGCACCATGTCAGTTACAAGCCATTTGGAATCCAATGGTAGATCCACATGGCCCTACCACGGATGTTTTATCAAACACCTCCCCACCACTGCTCTAGACCCACTACTCAGCAGGCTCCAACTTACTGGCATCTCTGTTCTACACCATTTTCATGAAACTCAGTAAATCAAGGCACTGTCTGGTATACTCATGATCAGCAACTGGACATCCAATGTTTCTCCAGTGCCACCTGGTCATAGGAAATTCAAAAATTTCATGGTGTTTATCTAGCCATTTTTCAAGCATGAAGTTGGAGGCACTGTGGGTTTCAGTTCATTCAGCAAACATAAAATGGTGAGGAAGCTCATTTCAATGAAATGTCTGGAGAACTCTCACAGGCACGGCTTCCCAAAGAGTGGACAAAAGGTCACATTAGGCCAGGCCCATTGAGGTCTACAATGTGAGGTCCATGTGTGTTTTGACTCTCAACTATGGCTGCCATTTCTTTAAGAATAAAATCATGTGATATCCTTGCTGAGATTCCCAGGCCTCTGTGGAAATCCACCCGGGGCCTAGGTCTCAGTTTCCAAGAGCGACTTTCATGAGTGGCCTCTTAAAATCCCAACAAAATTCATGGCAATGCTTCTCTGAGTTCAGTTCCAAAATCCCAGTCTCTAAGGGGAATCACACCAGAGTTCAAGCCCACGTGGACCCAGTCTTTTTTTCCAATGCCACACAAATGACCAAAATTAAAACCAAAACACTCCCACATGGCCCTCATCTTTTTCCATATAGTCAATCATCTTAACCTCTGGCTGGAGGTTTCCATGAGGGGCACAGCCCAAGACAGTGTCCAAAATCAGCTCGTTTGCCCCTCATTTGCCTAAAGTCAGGGTAGCCTGGACACCGTGTCTGTGAACCAGGAGTGAACAAATAAGCCTGCCGTTAATACTTCTGTGTTTCTCCAATTTGAGGCCTACTGATTTTAGGTATCGATTCTTTAGGTGATGTAGAGTCATGCGAAAACATAAGCACCTCTGCAGGGCTTTGAAGAACTCATTTGAAACAAAGAATCCCTATTCTCATTTGATGGAGTGCAGGAACCTAACAGAGGAAGGCAAGAGACTTCATCCACAATGAATGAAATTTTTTGCCATTTTGGTTTTGGAAGCTCACATGGGATCATTCTTAAGATCCATCAGGTGCTGAGAATCTAAGTCACAGCCACACACAGGTCCAAGAGGCTGATAAAGACACATCCCTTTCCAAAGCAATTAAGCAAAGAGCCACAGGTGAGGCCCATTCATTTCCATTTGAAAACTGTTTTCTTCAGGCTTCACAAAGGGGTGGCCTGAGGCAGAGACCTTCCTGACATTCAGTGAAACACAACAATAAGTAAGCAAAAGGCCCAAAGCAGGGTTTCTGCACTGAGACTTTCCTGGTCACACTGATATCTGAGTTTTCTGAGATGCTCGCCATTCTCTTCAGCTATCCAGTACATGGCCATGTCACAGAGCTTGGAGGTGGTACATATTTTGGACACAAATCCATGAGCCTATTCTGGAGAGTGGCCAGAATTCAGGAAGAAAACAACAACTTAGAAAGATAGCAGGTGTTGCACATCGATAAGACAAGCTGCAGTCCATTCATATATTGGGCAGGATGAATTATGGGAAGATTTATACTAGACAGGACACATCCATTAATGCATTCTCTTTTCTAATGTCTACAACAACGGTCACAGTGGGATACACAGAAACAGAAACACTCGTCGTGTCAAATGACTTACTAGAAACTGTCCACTCCAAACCAAAATAACCGCCTTTCATATCTATTCTCAGAACATGAGACAAAACAACAAACCCACACCCACTCCGACAAAGGCACCTCCTTCCCCCAAGTACGTCTGTGACTATCCGAAGTGTCCTCTGACTGGTGGGCCATACTGTGTTCCCCCGAAATGGCCTGTCTTCTCTCAGATCTTGTTTCCTTGACTAACTCTGTGAAGATGTCAGGAAAAAGTGGTTAGCCACTACCTGTTTTCTCAGGAAAGGTCCATCTTCAGAGCTCTCCTGGCATTTGGCCATCCTCACATCATTAGGTACCAAGAAAACTGACTCTGTCCTTGGTAAATCCAAACAAGTGAGCCCACTGGGACTGGGACTGGGACTGCCTCTGGGTGCCTGGCTTCTTGGATACCAAGTTCAGAGAGTTCCATTACCAAGGAAATGAGGTATGTCACATTCTTTGGAACTGAATGAGGTCACTGCCTTGGCAACCACTTTGTCCTAACAGTTGCTTCCAAGGGTAACATAAGATGGAGGTTGCCCCTACTTCCTGTGACACTTTCATAAGGTAGAATGTATATCAACCATTGGCACCTGGGAACAGCTCTCCACTCAGGCCTGGTTTGGTCCATCTTCTCTACAATAAGAAGAGAGAGATTCAGATTCAGACACATCCCTTCATCCTGACCAGGTTGTTTGCCATGGAAGATGACTTTTGCTCTCTCAGGTGCTTCATACCTGCCTACAACTTCTCCAGGTATCATTTGTGCATGGACATTTGAGGTTCTCATCAGGAGGAAGGTCCCCAACTTTCTTGTATTGTAAGAACCACTCTGTCCCTGCTCTTCTGTAAAATGATTGAGGGAACAGTGTATACTTGGGGTTAAAAACAGGTTTGATTTGGGTTACGTGTGATTCTGTGTGATGAGTGATGGTATTGGGAACCTGCAATATTTACAAGAATATAGAGGTGAAATGTAAGTAGGAAAACAGAAATCTAGGTATGATTTGAAGCCCTGAAGGGTTTTGCCCTTGATTGGGATACTTATCTTTGAATTATGTTCTGCAAAGATGCCTCAGATAATTCGATATACAATGGCATAGGACCTTGTAAATTGGATGATTGAATTTAGAAGAGAACATCCAGTCAAAAAGGGATATTCAGTAGGATTAGGAAGATAGTCGGTAGGTTTAGGAAGAAGAGTGAGTATAGGATTTGGACCAAAAGTTCTTTAGCAATAGACTTTCGGTTGTAGAGTGAATGTAAATGTCAGCACATATGAAGAGTCAGTCACTATGTTGAACTGGGGAAAATATGTAGAAAAGCAGATATCAATAGAAACATTACGAAATCAGGCAAAGTATAAAGTGAGTGATAGAATTAGACATTTTCAACAGGGTTGAGTTTGAATATATAAATTAGGAAAAAAACAAATATGTAGTCACCAATAGGATTGACAATTGACAGCATTAGGCAACCTGGACATGGATGTTTTTAGAAATCCATGTTCAATTTGCATTTAGGCTTTGATACAATCATAAGTGTGACCTTTCCATTTTTTGTCCAGAATATTACTGTGATAATGAGGTGACATGAGTATTTCTTTCACCATTTCTGGGAGCAATATATTGAAGATGTAAAATGAGAATCGGGGGTACAAAGAGGTGTACCCTGTTTCTAGGAACATAGAGAAAAAGCATGAATAGACCATACTGTGAATAAATACTATAACTTTTTTGAACCGTAAATAATGAATTAACTGATATCTGAAAAATTAAAGGAAATCGTATATTGATATACAATCATTCATTCCAACCAGGTATATATCTAATGGAAATATTAGTGTTTTGGTTTATTATGAAGAGTGTGTGAGTTTTGCTTCAAAATGATTATGGAAATTCAAAATAATGTGTTTGGAAAGAAGTCTCATGAAAAGACCAGTCAAGAAACCCTGACAATACATGTGTTCTGAAGCAAGATGATTAAAGTTGAAACAAATGCTTATTAATTTGTGAACTTGTGGATGAAATGTATATCCTGTGATGTGCAAAAACTGAAGAAACAATAATGTACCAGTGTCGAATACAAATGAATGACAAATTACATATCATGTCCCATAGGAGTCTACTTGAATTGATGTTAGACTACGTCAGTTACTGTAGAATAATTAGGATGTGTATGCACCATTCACTGAAGTTAGTTTTCAGTACTAGGAAACAAATATGTATTTCAGGTGGATGAATATTTCTGATTATAATCTTGTGAAAAGTGGATTATAAATCCACATACATGAACATGAATGAATTTAGAGTGTGTATATTAGACACATATATTTCATATTTTGAAAAATTTGGAGAGTATATCTATATCTATATCTATATCTATATATATACACACACACACACACACACACACACACACACACACAACACTCACAGACATTAAAAAGTACCAATATAAATGCCAATCGAAATTCATCAGTAAATATGTATCATCCACAAATGCAAAAATATTTATTTTACTGAACATGAGTTAATGTATAATGTTGTTCTACTATGACTCTCTCCTATAGGTTGAATTTTCATTTCCAACAGCATTTAGGAGGAGTGAACTCTTCTCACAATTTGTATCTGCCAAGACAGCCATCTCACAAAAATGTACGTGTGATACCTGGTAGGATTCTATATATGCATATAAATATACATGTGTGAATAGGCTACAGAAAAGGGAAACAATAATTCACATATTTGTTAAGTTTAAAAACACATGGAGAATATTTCAATTAAAATTTGACTAGATTTATAACTCCTACCTTATATAATGCAAATGTCAAGTCCAACTATACAACATGTCTCTGGAGAACCTTTGGATGTCCTGTTGTTTATCATGAGTATACTAGACAGTGCCTTGATTGACTGTGTTTCATGAAAATGATCTAGAACAGACATGCCAGTAAGTTGGTTCCTGCTGAGTATTGTGCCTAGAGCAGTGGTGTGTATGTGTGTCATAATACATCTCTGATGTGGCCATATGGATTTGCCATTGGCTTCCAAATGGCTTGTGACAGACATGGTGAGGCCAGCAGACACTAATATGTAAGGGCGTCTTGTTATATGGAGAGGTTTCATGGCAATGTTAAGAATCAGGTTGCAATAGACAAGGGAAAAAGCTATGTTGGATAGAAGCCTGGTTGGTGCATTCTCCTGCAGACCCTGACCCACCGCATGTGGCAGAACTCCATCCAGCACTGTGTCCCTTTTGAACTCCTTGTATTTCGTGAAGCAAATACCAAACTCCCAATGCAGGAGAAAGAAAAACCATGAAAAAGTGGAGGATGACCAAATGGCTTCACAGCCCAGATGGGGAGAGACTTAGCACACACTGGTCACATTTTACTTAAAAGAGAGAATTCACCACCGCTGGCTCATGTTCATTAGAAAATAAGAAACCATGTCCTCCAGGTCACATAGAATCAGACCCAGCTTTGATGGTCTCACGACAAAGGAAGCTAAAGTTCCTGAAAACAACATATATTTCAAGTGCCCAACCTCAGAGGCAGTTTATCAAGAAGTCCTTTAGGCCAGCAGAGCTCCATGTTTGTGGAGTTTTTAACCTGTCCCTTACTTATGGAAACTTCTCTACCACATCCAAGGTTGTGAACTCCTGAGCATTTTCCATTCCAGTTATATATTCACAGATTTTATAACTCTTCTCCACTAATTGTGTCTTACTTGGGGCGAAGGTAATGTCAAGGCATTGTTCTGGATGAGAGAGGGAAAATATTTTGTGTAGCACATATTTGATAGACATTGGATTCTTTTTCCTAATTTCCATTCAAAATACTGAATCCCTGACACTAACACATACCCTACTAGACTCTGACTACTAATCCTAATATAATGGAGAAAAATAACCCAAATAGAACAGAAATACAAGCAGGTCAGAGGAGGCATGGTGTATTTTTGAACTTTTCTTTTGCATAATAAATGGTAGGTGTTATAAATCTAGTGAATTTTTATTTGGAATAGTTTTTCATGTGTTTTTAAAATTAACAAATATGTGAATTCCTGCCTCCCTTTCTCTGTAGCCTATACAGCACATGTATTTTTATATGTACATATAGAATCCTACCTGGTATCACACGTACATTTTTGTGAAGTTGATGACTCGGCAGATATAAATTGTGTGAAGAGACTACCCCTCTTAAACGATGTTGGAACTAAAAATTCAACCTATGGGTGAGCTTCCTAGTACAACAACATTATACATAATTCCATGTTCAGTAAAGTATATATTTTTGCATCAGTAGATGTTATATATTTCATTATAAATTTCATTTGGCATATATTGCTACTTTTTTATGTTTCTCTGTGTGTTTTTTTGGTATATATATATATATATATATATATATATATATATATATATATACTCTCCTTATTTATCAAAACATGAAATATATGTGTCTTATATACACTCTCTACATTCATACATTCATTCATGTTCATGCATGAGGAAATATAATCAACTTTTCTCAAGATTATTCTTGGAAATATTCATCCACCTGAAATACATATTTGTTTCCTCGTACTGACAACTCACTTCTGTGAATGGTGCATACAAATCCTAATAATTCTACAGTATCTGACCCAGTTTAACATCAATGCAAGTAGATGCCTATGGGACATGATGTGTATTTTGACGTTCATTTATATTCAACACTGCTACATTAATATTTCTGCAGTTTTTGCACATCATAGGATATATATTTCATCCACAAGTTCACAACTTTATAGGTATTTTTTCACTTTTAATCATTTCCTGCTTCAGAACACATGTATTCCTCCCGGTTTCTTGACTGGTCTTTTCATGAGACTTCTCTGCAAACACATTTTTTTTTAATTTCATAATCAGTTTTGAAGCAAAACTCACACGCTTTTCATGATAAACCGTAAATCTAATATCACCATTAGATGCATAACTGTTTGGAATGAATGATTGTATATCAATATTAGGTTTCCTGTATATTTTCAGAAATCAATTCAATCCATTATTTAAAGTTCGAACCAGTTATATTATTTATTCATAGTATGGTCTATTCATGCATTATCTCTATATTCATAGGCACAAGGTACACCTATTTGTACCCCCAATTAATTTATACGTCTTCAAAATATTGCTTTCCTACATATTTTACCCAGTTCATCATTGTGACTGACTCTTCACATGTGCTGACATTTACATTCACTCTCTACCTGAAACCCTATTGCTAAAGAACTTTTGGTCCAAATCCTATACTCACTCTTTTATCTAAACCAACCGACTATTTTCCTAATCCTACCGAATATCCCTTTTTGACTGGATGTTCTCTTCCACATTCAATCATCCAAATTAGAAGGTCCTATGCCATAGTATACTGATTTAACTGAGACAACTGTGCAGGACATAAATCAATGCTAAGTATCCCAATCAAGGGCCCAATGCCCTTCTGGGCTTCAAAACTTACCTAGATTTCTGTTTTCATACTTATATTTCACCTATATATTCTTATAAATATCACAGGTTCCTAATACAAATATTCATTCCAGAGAATGAATCCTAACCCAAATTGAACATGTTATTAACCCTAACCATACACTTTTTCCTCAATCTAATTTTACAGAAGAGCAGGGACAGAGTTGGTCTTACAATACAGGAATATAGGCGATCTTCCAGCTGCTGAAAACCTAAAAGGTCCATGCTGAAATGATCCTTGGAAAAGATGTAGGCAGCTATGAAGGACATGAGAGAGCAAAAGTCATCTTCCATGGCAAACAACCTGGTCAGGTTGATGGGATGTGTCTGAATTAGCCTCTCTCTTCCTAATGTAGAGAAGATGGACCAAACCATGCCTGTGTGGAGAGATGTTCCCCTGTGCCTATGGTTGATATACCATTCTAACATATGACTGAGTCACAGCAAGTAGAGGCAGCCTCCATCTTTTGGGAACCATGTAAGCAACTGTTAAAACAAAGTGGTTTCCAAGGCAGTGACTTCATTCAGTTCTTGAAGAAAGTGACATCACCTTACAGTTTTGGTAATGAAAGTCTGTGATCTTGGGATCCAGGAAACCAGGCACACAGAGTCAAACCCACTCCATGTCCCAGTGGGCTCACTTGTTTGGATTTAACAAGACAGAGTCACTCTTTCTTTGTACCTACTGATGTGAGGACAGCCAAATGCCTGGAAACTATGAAGACTGGCCTTTCCAGAGAAAGCAGATAGTTTCTCACCATGGGCTCCTGACAACTTCATAGAGTTGGCCAAAGAGACCAGATTGGAGACAGGACACGCCATTTTGGGGGAACATAGTATGGCCCACAAGTCAGAGGACACTCCGGATAGTCACAGACCTACTTGGGGAAAGGAGGTGACTTTTTGGGTGTGAGTGTGAGTTTGTGGTTTTGTCTCATGTTCTGAGAATAGTTAGGAAAGCTGGTTTGTTTGTTTTGGAGTGGACTGTGTCTAGTAAGTCCTTTGACAAGGTGAGTGTTTCTGTGTCTATATATCATACTGTGTCCGTGATTGTAGACATTAGAAAAGAGAATGCATCAATGGATGTGTCCTGTCTACGAGAAAGCTTCAAAGCATTCATCCTGTGCAATTTATGAATGGACTGCAGCTTGCCGTATGGATGGGCAACTCCTGCCATCTTTCTAAATTCCTGTTTTCTTCCTGAATTCTGGACACTCTCCAGAATGCGCTCATGATTTTGTGTCCAAGATATGTACCACCTCCATCTCTGTGACATGGCCATGTACTGGATAGCTGATGGGAATGGTGAGTATCTCAGAAAACTCAGATATCAGTATGCCCAAGAAAGTCTCAGTGGAGAAACCCTGCTTTGGGCCTTTTGCTTACCTATTCTGTTGCCCTGAATGTCAGGAAGGTCTTTGCCTCAGGCCACACTTTGTGAAGCCTGCAGAAAATAGTTTTCAAATGGAAATGAATGGTCATTACCTGTGCCTCTTTGCTTAATTGCTTTGGAAATGGATGTGTCTGAATCAGCCTCTTGGCCCTATGTGAGGCTGTGGCTTAGATTCACAGCACATGATGGGTCTAAAGAAAAATCCCATGTGTGCATCCCAAACCAAAATGGACAAAAGAGCTGTCAGAGTGGTTCTTACAATACAGGAAAGTTGGGGACCTTCCACCTAATGAGAACCTCAAATGTCCATGCACAAATGATACCTGGAGAAGTTGTAGGCAGGTATGAAGCACCTGAGAGAGCAAAAGTCATCTTCCATGGCAAACAACCTGGTCAGGATGAAGGGATGTGTCTGAATCTGCCTCTCTCTCTTCTTATTGTAGAGAAGATGGACCAAACCAGGCCTGAGTAGAGAGCTGTTCCCGGGTGCCAATGGTTGATATACATTCTATCTTATGAAAGGGTCACAGGAAGTAGGGGCAACCTCCATCTTATGTTACCCTTGGAAGCAACTGTTAGGACAAAGTGGTTGCCAAGGCAGTGACCTCATTCAGTTCCAAAGAATGTGACATACCTCATTTCCTTGGTGATGGAACTCTCTGAACTTGGTATCCAAGAAGCCAGGCACCCAGAGGCAGTCCCAGTCCCAGTCCCAGTGGGCTCACTTGTTTGGATTTACCAAGGACAGAGTCAGTTTTCTTGGTACCTAATGATGTGAGGATGGCCAAATGCCAGGAGAGCTCTGAAGATGGACCTTTCCTGAGAAAACAGGTAGTGGCTAACCACTTTTTCCTGACATCTTCACAGAGTTGGTCAAGGAAACAAGATCTGAGAGAAGACAGGCCATTTCGGGGGAACATAGTATGGCCCACCAGTCAGTGGACACTCCGGATAGTCACAGACCTACTTGGGGGAAGGAGGTGCCTTTGTCGGAGTGGGTGTGGGTTTGTTGTTTTGTCTCATGTTCTGAGAATAGATAGGAAAGGTGGTTTGTTTGGTTTGGAGTGTACAGTTTCTAGTAAGTCATTTGACACGGTGAGTGTTTCTGTTTCTGTGTATCCCACTGTGACCTTTGTTGTAGACATTAGAAAAGAGAATGCATTAATGGATGTGTCCTGTCTAGTATAAATCTTCCCATAATTCATCCTGCCCAATATATGAATGGACTGCAGCTTGTCTTATCGATGTGCAACACCTGCTATCTTTCTAAGTTGTTTTCTTCCTGAATTCTGGCCACTCTCCAGAATAGGCTCAGGGATTTGTGTCCAAAATATGTACCACCTCCAATCTCTGTGACATGGCCATGTACTGGATAGCTGAAGAGAATGGCGAGCATCTCAGAAAACTCAGATATCAGTGTGACCAGGAAAGTCTCAGTGCAGAAACCTTGCTTTGGGCCTTTTGCTTACTTATTGTTGTGTTGCACTGAATGTCAGGAAGGTCTTTGCCTCAGGCCACCCCTTTGTGAAGCCTGAAAAAACAGTTTTCTATTGGAAATGAATGGGCCTCACCTGTGGCTCTTTGCTTAATTGCTTTGGAAAGGGATGTGTCTTTATCAGCCTCTTGGACCTGTGTGTTGCTGTGACTTAGATTCTCAGCACCTGATGGATCTTAAGAATTATCCCATGTGAGCTTCCAAAACCAAAATGGCAAAAAATATCATTCATTGTGCATGAATTCTCTTGCCTTCCTCTGTTAGGTTCCTGCACTTCATCAAATGAGAATAGGGATTCTTTGGGTCAAATGAGTTCTTCAAAGCCCTGCAGAGGTGCTTGTGTTTTCGCATGACTCACCTAAAGAATCGATACCTAAAATCAGTAGGCCTGAAATTGGAGAAACAAAGAAGTATTAAAGGCAGGATTATTTGTTCACTCCTGGTTCACAGAAACGGTGTCCAGGCTACCCTGACTTTAGGCAAATGAGGGGCAAAGGAGCTGATTTTGGACACTGTCTTGGGCTGCGGCCCTCATGGAAACCTCCAGCCAGAGGTTAAGATGATTGACTATAAGGAATAAGATGAGGGCCATGTGGGAGTATTTTGGTTTTGATTTTGGTCATTTATGTGGCATTGGAAAAAATGACTGGGTACACGTGGGGTTGAACTCTGGTGTGATTCCCCTTAGAGACTGGGTTTTGGAAATGAAATCAGAGAAGCATTGCCATGAATTTTGTTGGGATTTTAAGAGGCCACGCATGAAAGTCGCTCTTGGAAACTGAGACCTAGGCCCCGGGTGGATTTCAAAAGAGGCCTGGAAATCTCAGCAAGGATATCACATGATTTTATTCTTAAAGAAATGGCAGCCATAGTTGAGAGTCAAAACACACATGGACCTCACATTGTAGACCTCAATGGGCCTGGCCTAATGTGACCTTTTGTCCACTCTTTGGGAAGCGGTGCCTGTGAGAGTTCTCCAGAGATTTCATTGAAATGAGCTTCCTCACCATTTAATGTTTGCTGAATGAACTGAAATCAAAAGTGCCTCCAACTTCATGCTTGAAAAATGGCTAGATAAATACCATGAAATTTTTGAAATTCCTATGACCAGGTGGCACTGGAGAAACATTGGATGTCCTGTTGCTGATCATGATTATACCAGACAGTGCCTTGACTAACTGAGTTTCATGAAAATGGTGTAGAACAGAGGTGCCAGCAAGTTGGAGCCTGCTGAGTAGTGGGTCTAGAGCAGTGGTGGTGAGGTGTTTGATAAAACATCCGTGGTAGGGCCATGTGGATCTACCATTGGATTCCAAATGGCTTGTAACTGACATGGTGCAGCCAGCAGACCCTTATATGTAAAGGCATATTGTTATATGGAGAGTTTTAAGAGGAAAATTAAGAATCAGGTTGATATGGACAAGGGGGAAATGGGGCAAGCTGTGAGAGATAGGAGCCTAGTTGGTGCATTCTCTTGCAGACCCTGACCCACCACACGTGACAGAACTCCCTCCAGCACTGTGTCCCAGGTTAGCTCCTAGTATTTTGTGAAACAAATACCAAACTCACAGTGCAGCAGCAAAAACACCACAAAAAGTGGAGGAGGACCAAATGGCTTCACAGTCCACACGGGGAGACACTTAGTCCCCAGTGGCCTCAGTTTACCTACAAAGAGAGGATTCAGCACTGCTTCATCTAGTTCATTGGAAATAAGAAACCATGTCCTCCAGGTCACATAGATGCAGACCCAGCTTTGATGGTCTCACTACAGAGGAAGCCAAATCTCCTGAAAACAACATATATTTCAAGTGTAGAAGCTCAGAGGCAGTTTCTCAAAAAGTTTTTAGGCCAGCAGAGCTCCATGTTTGTGGAGTGTTTACCCTGTCCCTTAGTTTTGGAAACTGCTCTACCACCTCCAAGGTTGTGAACTCCTGAGCATTTTCCATTCCAGATATGTATTCACTGATTTTGTAACTCTTCTCCTCTAATTGTGTCTTACTTGGGGTGAAGGTAATGTCAAGGCATTGTTCTGGATGAGAGCGGGAGGATATTTGTGCAGCATATATTTACATACACATTGGATTCATTTTCCAATTCTCCATTCGAAATACTGAATCCCTGACACTAACCCATACCTAGTAGACTCGGACTATTCATCCTAATATAATGGAGAAAATTAACCCAACACAATAGAAATACAAGCACTTCAGAGGATACATGTTGTATAGTTGGACTTGACATTTGCATTATATAAGGTATTAGTTATAAATCTAGTCAAATTTTAATTGAAATATTCTCCATGTGTTTTTAAACTTAACAAATATGTGAATTCTTGTTTCCCTTTTCTGTAGCCTATTCACACATGCATATTTATATGCATATATAGAATCCTACAAGGTATCACACGTACATTTTTGTGAGGTGGCTGTCTTGGCAGATACAAATTGTGAGAAGAGTTCACTCCTCCTAAATGCTGTTGGAAATGAAAATTCAACCTATAGGAGAGCGTCCTAGTAGAACGACATTATACATTAACTCATGTTCAGTAAAATAAATATTTTTGCATTTGTGGATGATATATATTTACTGATGAATTCGATTGGCATTTATATTTGTACTTTTTAATGTCTGTGAGTGTTGTGTGTGTGTTTGTGTGTGTGTGTGTGTATATATATATATAGATATAGATATAGATATAGATATAGATATAGATATAGATATACTCTCCAAATTTTTCAAAATATGAAATGTATGTGTCTAATATACACTCTCTAAATTCATTCATGTTCATGTATGTGGATTTATAATCAACTTTTCACAAGATTATAATCAGAAATATTCATCCACCTGAAATACATATTTGTTTCCTAGTACTGAAAACTAACTTCAGTGAATGGTGCATACAAATCCTAATTATTCTACAGTAACTGACCCAGTCTAACATCAATGCAAGTAGACTCCTATGGGACATGATATGTAATTTGTCATTCATTTGTATTCGAAACTGGTACATTATTATTTCTTCAGATTTTGCACATCATAAGATATACATTTCCCAAGGCAGTGACCTCATTCATTTCCAAAGAATGTGACATACCTCATTTCCTTGGTGATGGAACTCTCTGAACTTTGTATCCAAGGAGCCAGGCACCCAGAGGCAGTCATAGTCCCAGTCCCAGTGGGCTCACTTGTTTGGATTTACCAAAGATAGAGTCAGTCATTCTTGGTACCTACTGAAGTGAGGATTACCAAATGCCTGGAGAGCTCTGAAGAGGGAGCTTTCCTGAGAAAGCAGGTAGTGGCTCTCCACTTTTTCCTTACAACTTTACAGAGTTGGCCAAGGAAAACAGATCTGAGAGAGGACAGGCCATTTTGGAAGAACAGAGTATGGCCACCAGTCAGAGGACACTCTGGTTAGTCACACACCTATGGGGAAGGAGGTGCCTTTTTGCGAGTGGGTGTGGGTTTGTGGTTTGTCTCATGTTCTGAAAATAGGTAGGAATGGCGGTTTGTTTGTTTTGGAGTGAACTGTTTCCGGTAAGTCGTTTGAAGAGGTGAGTGTTTCCATGTCTGTGTATCCCACTGTGCCTGTGGTAGTAGACATGAGAAAAGAGAATGCAGCAATGGATGTGTCATGTCTAGTATAAAGCTTCCCAGCATTCATTCTGCCCAATTTATGAATGGAGTGTGGCTTGCCTTATGCACGGGCAACACCTAATACCTTCCTAAGTCCCTGTTTTCTTCCTGAATTCTGGCCACTCTCTAGAATAGGCTCATGGTTATGTGTCCAAGATATGTACCACATCCAAGGTCTTGACATGGCCATGTACTGGATACCTGAATGGAATGGCCAGCATTTGAGAAAACTCAGATATCAGTGTGACCAGGAAAGTCTCAGTGGAGATACCATGCTTTGGGCCTTTTGCTTACCTATTGTTCTGTTGCCCTGAATATCAGGAAGGTCTTTGTCTCATGCAACCCCTTTGTTAAGCCTGAAGAAATCAGTTTTCAAATGGAAATGAATGTGCATCACCTCTGGCTCTTTGCTTAATTTCATTGGAAAAGGATGTGTCTGATTCAGGCCCTTTTCCCTGTTTTAGGCTGTGACTTAGATTCTCAGCACCTGATGGATGTAAAGAAAGATCCCATATGTGCATCTAAACCAAAATGGAAAAACGTTCAATCAATGTGCATGAATTATATTGCCTTCCTTTGTTAGGTTTCTGAAATCCATCATGTCAGAATAGGGATTCTTTGGTGAAATGAGTTCTTCAAATCTCTGCAGAGGTGCTTGGCTTTTCTCATGACTCCAATTCACAAAAAGAATCTAGACCCCACAGTCAGAGAGCCTCAAATTGGAGAAGTGAAGCAGTATTAAGGGCAGGCCTATTTGATCACTCCTGGTTCACAAAAAGGGTGTCCAAGCCACCCTGACATTCGGCAAATGAGGGGCAAGGGAGCTTATTTTGGACACTGTCTTGGGATGTGCCTCTCATGAAAACCTCCATCCAGATGTTATGATGAGTATCTTTATGGTAGAAGATGAGGGCCATGTAGGAGTGTTTTGGTTATAATTGTGGTCATTTGTGTGGCAGTTGGAAGAGATGACTGGGTCCACCTGGGCTTGAATTCTGCTGTGATTCCCCTTAGAGACTGAGTTCTGGAACTGACCTCAGAGAAGTATTGACATGAATTGTGTTGGGATTTTAGGAGGCCAGGAATGAGAGTTGCCATTGGAACCTGGGATCAAGGCCCAGAGTGGCTTTCCACACAACACTGGGAATCACAGCCAGGATATTACATGATTTTATTCTGAAAGACTTGGCAGGCATAATTGAGATTCAAAACACACTTGGACCTCGCTTTGTAGACCTCAATGGGCCTGGCTTCATGTGACTTTTTGGCCACTCTTTGGGTAAACTTGCCTGTGAGAGTGCTCCAGAGATTTCCCTGAAATTAGCTTCCTCACCATTTAATGGTTCCTGAATGAATTGAAACCAACATTGCCTCCAAATGCATCTGTGAAAAAATGCTAGATAATTACCATGAAATTTTAGAAATTCCGATGACCAGCTGGCACTGGAGGACCTTTGATGTCCTGTTGATGATCATGAGTATACCAGACAGGGACTTGATTGACTGGGTTTCATGAAAATGGTGTAGAACAGAGATGCCAGTAAGTTGGGGCCTGGTAAGTAGTGGGCCTAGAGCTGTGTTATGCAAATGTGTGATAAAACATCTGTGATGGGGCCATGTGGATCTTCCATTGGCTTCCAAATGGCTGTGACTGACATGGTGCAACCATCACACCCATATATGTAAAGGCATATTTTTATATGGAGAGGTTTCAGGGCAATGTTCAATATCATGTTGCTATTGTCAAGGGGGCAAGCTACTTGAGATAGAACCCTGGTTGGTGCATTCTCCTGGAGACCCTGCCAACCACACCTGACAGAACTCCCTTCAGCACTGTGTCCCATTTGAACTCGTTGTATTTCATGAAGCAAATACCAAACTCCCAGTGCAGCAGCAAGAAACACCACGAAAATTTGAGGATGACCATTGGTTTCACAGTCCACACGGGAAGACCCTTAGCCCTCAGTGGCCAAAGTTTACCTACAAAAAGAGAATTCATCACTGCTGCCTCATTTTTATTTGAAAATAAGTAACCATTTCCTCCAGGTCACATAGATGCAGATCCAGCTTTGATGGTTTCACTACAAATAAAGCTAAAGCTCCTGACAACAACATATATTTCAAGTGCCCAACCTCAGAGGCAGATTCTCAAAAAGTCTTTTGGCCAGCAGAGCTCCATGTTTGTGGAGTGTTTACCCTGTCTCTTACTTTTGGAAACTCCTCTACAACCTCCAAAGATGTGAAATCTGGAGCATTTTCCATTCTAGATATGTATTCACAGATTTTCTAACTCTTCTCCTCTAATTGTGTCTTACTTGAGGCGAAGGTAATGTCAAGGCATTGTTCTGGAGGAGAGTGGGAAGATTTTTCCGTAGCATATATTTGCATACACATTGGATTCAGTGTCCTATTTTCAATTCAAAATACTGAATACCTGACTCTAACCCATACCCTACCAGACTCTGACTACTAATCCTAATATGATGGAGAAAAATAACCCATAAAGAATAGAAATACAAGCAGTTCAGAGTAGGCATGGTGTATAGATGGACTTGCCTTTTGCATGATACAGAGTTGGAGTTATAAATCTAGTCAATTGTTTGTTGAAATAGTTGTCCTTGTATTTTTAAGGTTAACAAATATGTGAATTCCTGTCTCCCTTTCTCTGTATTCTTATATGCACATATAGATTCCTATCTGGTACCACACGTACATTCTTGTGAGGTGGCTGACTTGGCAGATACAAATTGTTAGAAGAGATCACTCCTACTAAACCCTGTTGGAACTGAATATTCAACCTATGGGTGAGATTGCTAGTTGAACAGCATTATACATAAATCCATGTTCAGTAAAATGAATATTTTTAGATCTGTGGATGGTATATATTTTATAATGAATTTTGATTGACATATATATTGCTACTTTTTTGTCTGTGTGTTTGTTTTATGTATATGTATATATATGTATATATATATATATATATGTATATATATACACTCTCCAGATTTTACAAAATATGAAATATATGTGTCTTATATTCACTCCCTAAATTCATTCATGTTCATGTATGTGGATTTATAATCAACTATTCACAAGATTATTCTCAATATATTCATCCACCTGAAATTTGCCCAATGCTCTCAAATGTCAATCCTATTTGTGACTACATATTTGTTTCTTCCTAAGATTATATATTTAAACTCAACCCTGTTCAAAATGTCTAATCCTATCACACACTTTATACTTTGCCTGATTTTGTAATGTCTCTATTGATATATGCTTTCCTACATATTTTCCCCACTTCATCATTGTGACTGACTCTTCACTTGTGCTGACATTTACATTCACTCTCTAATCGAAATCCTATTGCTAAGAAACTTTTGTTCCAAATCTTATACTCACCCTTCTTCCTAAACTTACTGACTATCTTCCTAATGCTACAGACTATCCCTTTTTGACTGGATGTTCTCTTCTACATTCAATCATCCAAGTAAACGTGGTGCGAGCTTCAGAGGAGGAGACTACCAACAGGCTATCTCATGCAACATCAAAGGGTTTATTGGGTGTCCAGAATGCTGGGGTTCAGTGCTCACCAGAATAGAGCAGATAGCCCTGAGAATTGCTGAAGTAGAGCTTATATACTTTCCCTGGAGAGAGAAGGGAGGGAATTGTATTGATGGGTCAGGGCGAGTGGGCGGTTTGCATGCAACTGGGAGAGGGAGTACATTCTGCAATTTGGCAGCTGGGGATAGAACATTCTGGGAACAAGTTTTGCAAACATTTCTCAAGATTTCAACAGTGTTCTGTTAAGCATACAGAAAAACAAGATGTGACAAGTACCTATTTTATTAATATTTCATTCCCCACTTCTTCTTCTGGCTAATTTTAATCATAAAAATGATCATTGGAGGGTGTCACATTCAATGTCTGCTAGTGGGGTATTACCATAAGTTTAACTCCTCCAATTTGAGCCTGGAGAAAAGACATTACACGGTTGAGCAAACAGGGTTTTATAGTTAGCAATAATATGAGGATTATTATTGGACCGGCCAGGGTTGATAAAAACGTAGTTAACCAGGGGGACTGTGTGAACCAAGACTCAAGCCACCCTTTTGGGCCCTCTCTCACTTGTTGATGCTCTTCAAGGTGTCTTTTAAATTTACTCATAGATTTTATTACGACTCCAGTATAGTCAGCATAAAAACAACATTCTTCCCTCAATGCAGCACAAAGGCCCCCTTCTCTAATGAAGAGGAGGTCCAACCCTCAACTGTTCTGTAAAACAACTTCAGAGAGAGAGGTTAAAGTTTCATGCAAAGCCCTGAAGGAGGTTTCTAATATCTTACTTTTGCTCTATTGCTGCTTCTAATTGGGTCATCTTTTGTGTCCCATGGACAATGCCACTGGTTCCTCTGCCCACCCGTGCAGCAACTCCTATTCCTAATAGGATGGCTAAAGTGAGGGATATATGTTCCCAGTGGAACCGGTTGTATGCCCCCCCTATTTGATCTTCAAATGAACCTGCGTCATGATAGAGCACTCTTGGAAACATCTGCACCATTACACAATTTATCACATATCTTGATCATTTCATGAAAACATAAACGATGTTAAATATATAGAATTATGCTGTTGTAGGCACTGACAAAGCAAGGCACCTAAGATAGCACTCAAGAGAGGGAAACAGTCCTATTTGGTTGCAACCAGATTCAGAGGGCATTGCTTCTATTGTAATCAATTAATCCCCTGAAACTCAAGTTTAGGTAGTTTCAGAATTTTGTACCCAACATATAAGGGATGGGGCTCAGAAGTTCACAGTCTTCAGAAGTTTAAAAAAGCAGTATTTGTTTCTGTTTTTCCTTCTGTTCCTGGCAAGTTAACTTTTCAGGGACACCTGGGAGGAGGAGAGCTTTTTCTTCCCTTTCTTATTTTCCCCCTGCCAGCTGTTACCATGGAGCCTGGTTGGTAATTTCTTTATCTTAGAAATGTAGCCATCTCTGTGAAGCCCCAGCTGAAGGCCAGAGGACTTGTTCACATATTTTGTGAAAAACTAGTTAGGGGTTGTCTAGCTTAGAAGTACTGAGATTTTTAAGCCAGTGGCCAAGTAGAACAGGGCAATACGAAAGAGAAAGTTTATCTACATTAAAGTCTTTATTGGGACTGTTTTGCTGGAAGTTCAAAACTCAGCCATGGTGAAGACTTCTGTAGAAGGTCATTTAAGACTTTTCTGTGGGCCTGGTACAGAGGGGGAAAGACGGGGAAGGTGGGGCTGAGAGCACCTCCGAGGATCTGAGAATGAGGGAAAAGAGAGATGTAATAGAATAATGCGAAAGGGTATTGGGAATTTCCTAGCAGCAAACTTGAGCAGTAGATCAGGTAGAGCAGAGTGAAAGACGGGAGTGAGGATTTCAAAATCCTGTGAGGGACTTTAAATTTTAGTAACCTGTTTTCAGTGATGACAAAGCAACTTTAAAGGCCAATTATATTACATCTTGGATAAGGGTCTCGGGGCTCTCCTCAGCTCGTTTGAGCATTGGGTTAGCTGGTAAGAGGACCTGGTGGGACCCGGTGTGGGCACTGACAGGAGATGAGAGGAATGAGTCGGTGGCGCGGTACCTATGTACCTGCTACCTCAGCAAGGGGGCGATGGTCTGAGAACTGGTGGAGCTTTGGGTTTCTGATCTAGTTATTGGAGGGGAGAAATCAAGTTGCTGAGATGGGAGTGACATCAGAGGGTCTGGAGCAGAAGGCTGAGGATAATGATCTATTGGAGAAGCATAGTTCAGGATGTGAGTGAGGGAGGGAAAAGGCTTCCACATAGGGGAATTTCCTTTCACTCTTTTGAGCACTTGCAGAAGTTAAAAAGGTCACGCAAAATTTGAGGATCTAGAGACCACTCTGGGTGCCATAGTTTTTGGTTGTCTAATTGGTAATGTGGCCAATGCTGTGTACTGAATTTGATGAAGAATTGGGGTTCCATCAGGCAGCCCCTGTATGCACACATTCCCATGACATACAGAAAAAGTCGGCTTTTCCCCCACACAGCCATTACTCTTTGTGGCTTTGATAGTCTGCCAGGCAAACTTAGTAATCTAGACTAGCCAACCTGCATCTGGCTCGCGTGTCCCTGCATCTATAATGTTTGTTTCCATTATCTATGGTACAGAACGGATTTAATGGTATTTTAGTGGGATCCTCTTCATCAGGGATATCACAATAGTAAATACCTATAGCCAGCTAACAAATGTCTGGGTGGAGAGATGGCCACCAGGGCCCTAAGGGGGCTGTATGCGAGATAGACCATACTTCTTTTCCAGTAGGATTTGTGATCAGCCATCACTGCTTAATGGGCTGATGAGGGTTAGGACTACTTGTAGCCAAGGGGAGAGTATATAACCTTATTCACATTGCGAATACACAATTTGAAACTGTTACCAGTCTTTTTCAGCTTCCAGAAAGATTCTGTACATGGAGCAGGCTTGAGATGAGAGGCATGGATCCAGGAAGTGATTCTGTTTACGTTTACCACTGTAGGTGTTATAATAGCACCTGGTATGGTCCTTTTCAGCGGGGTACCAGGGATGACACCTGATATCATCTTACATAGATGAAATCTCTTACTTGATATGGATGTGGAATCCCCTGGTTCCCAGTTGGGTAGGCAGTGGCCAGCTGTTTTCACAGGTATTACTGAGTTCTTTCAAGATCTTTAAGTCTGTCAAGCAAGGGGGTGTGGAAAGGATCTTTAGGTCTTACAGTTGGGCTTAGGTCCCCTACTGGAGGAGGGCCACCATAAAGAATTTCACACGTGGTAAGGTTACTCAAAGAAACAAAGGGATTTTTTCTTGCATGAAACATTGCATAAGGCAGGAGCATAGTCCAATCTTATGCTGGTCTCTAAGCTTAATTTCGTTAAGGTCTCTTTAATGGTTCTATTCATTTTTTCTACTTGTCTTGAACTCTGTGGTCTATAAGCACAATTTAACTTCCAATTAATCCCCAGGTTCCTGGCTAACCCCTGACTTACCTGGGCCATGAACATCGGTCCATTGTCAGATCCTATTACCGGCTTAGCTTCCTCCAATGGTAGAGAGGCTTAGTCAGCAGCAGCGGAATCACTTAGAGTGTGTTTTGTGTTAGGGGACGAGGGCAGGGGATAAGGAGGGGGAGAAGAGTCCAGTAGAGTCAAATCTGTGACTCAGGGAGAACAGAGGGTGGAGGAGGAGGAGGTTGAGAGGGTTTGAGAGATCATGGGGGAAGGAGTAGGAGCAGAGGTAGGGGCAAGGAAAGGCTTCACCCATGGAGGAGGAGATTTGCAGAGGTCCTGCCAAGTTAAGATATATGGCTGTTGATCCGGATGGCTATGTGGCGCTGGCTGAAAGACAATACCTCTGACTTTTTAAATTAGTGGGAAGTAGAAAGATCCTTCTAGGGGCCATAGGACTCCAAAGATGGGCCATTCTGAGGCACAGAGATTCTGCCAGGTCCAGCGTTTTACTAAAAAAAGAAAGATTCTGAGCCCTTAAGCGGACTTTGGTCCAGTGATCAAGGGTCAGGGATAGAGGCATTGACGTGCTCTGTTCCATAATGAAAGTTCCACAAACAGTAAAAGCAAGGACACACGACACAGATAAGACAAGACCATAAAGACAGGCAATGAACGTCCAACACTGAGACCAGGAATGAGTAGCCGGCAAAACCCAATGGTATGGCAATAACGAATCTAAAAGAAAATATCACTGAGTCGAGAAGACTATTGTTCCTTGATTTCCCGAGTTCTCTGCAGGGTCCTCCAGAGAGGTGCCCTTTGTCTCTGTGACATGTCTCTCAGCCACCATCGGAGAGAGGCCAGGCTCTTCATCGCCAGCAATTTTGCCAAGCCCTAACAAGAAACCTGAAACCGGAAAGAGGCGCCTTACTTGCTCCAAGAGGAGCCCGTTGGGGTCTCTCGTCTGCCACTGCTGGAACTCGGTGGAACCTCAATATGTAAAGGTCAGGCGAGTGTCAGAGGAAGATACTACCAAGAGACTGTCTCATGCAACAGCAAAGGGTTTATTTGTGGTCCAGCATGCTGGAGCTCAGAGCTAAATTAAATAGAGCAGAGACCTCTGAGAACAGCTTAAGCAGAGCTTATATAATTTCCTTGGAGAGGGAAGAGAGGGAAGTTTAGTGATGGGTAAGGGCGAGTGGGCGATTTGCATGACACCGAGTGAGGGAGTACATTCTGCAGTTCGGCTGTTGGGAACAGTACATTCTAGAACAAGATTAGCAAACATTTCTCAAGATTTCAAAAGTGTTTTGTTAAGCATACAGAAAAACAGGAAGTGACAAGTACCTATTTTATTAATTTTATTAACCTTTCACTACCGACTATGCCTTTTTGACTTGATGTTTCTTCTACATTAATTCATGCAACGTACAAGGTGCTATGCCATTGTATATCGATTTATCTGAGACAACTCTGCAGAACGTAATTCAACACCACGTATCCCTATCAAGGGCCCAATGCCCTTCTGGCCTTCAAATCAGACTTAGATTTCTTTTTTCATACATATATTTCACCTATATATTCTTCTACACATAGCAAGTTCTCAATACGATCATTCATCCAGCAAAATGATTTCTAACCCAAATCGAGCATGTTTTTAACCATAACCGGACACTGTTCCCTCAATCTAACTTTACAGAAGAGCAGGAAAGGAGTTGATATTACAATACAGAAATGTAGAAAAACTTCCACCTGCTGAGAACCTCAAAGGTCCATGCAGAAATGATCCCTGGAGAAGATGTAG
This sequence comes from Callospermophilus lateralis, assembly GCF_048772815.1. Classification (NCBI taxonomy): domain Eukaryota; kingdom Metazoa; phylum Chordata; class Mammalia; order Rodentia; family Sciuridae; genus Callospermophilus; species Callospermophilus lateralis. Next base: position 305,149 of record NW_027512555.1, read on the forward strand.
GAAGCAATAAAGGACCTGAGAGACCAAAAGTCATCTTCCATGGCAAACAACCCTGTCAGGATAAAAGGTTGTGTCTGAATCAGATTTATTTTTAATGTAGAGATCATGGTCCAAACCAGGCCTGTGTGGAGATCTATTCCTGGGTGCCTTTGGTTGATATACCATTCTAACTTGTGAAAATGTCACAGGAAGTAGGGGCAGCCTCAATCTCTTGGGACCCTTGGAAGCAACAGTTAGGACAAAGTGGCTGCCAAGACAGTGCCCTCATTCAGTTCAGGAAGGAAGTGACCTCACCTCACTTTCTTGGTGATGGAACTCTCTGAACGTGGGATCCAGGAAGCCAGGCACACAGAGCCAATCCCAGTCCCAGTCCCAGTGGTCTCACTTGTTTGGATTTACCAAGGACAGGGTCAGTATTTTTTGGTACCTACAGATGTGAGGAAGGCCAAATGCCAGGAAAGCTCGGATGCAGAGTTTTTCATGAGAAAGCAGGTAGTTGCTCACCGTTGGCTCCTAAGAAGTTCACAGAGTTGGCCAAGGAGACAAGATCTGAGACAGGAAAGGCCATTTTGGGGGAACATATTATGGCCCACAAGTCAGAGGACACTCTGGATAGTCACAGACCTACTTAGGGGAAGGAGGTGCCTTTGTGGGTGTGGTTGTGGGTTTGTGGTTTTGTCTCATTTTCTGAGAATAGGTAGGACAGTCGGTTTGTTTCATTTGAAGTGGACTGTTTCTAGTAAGTCTTTTCACAGGGCGAGTGTTTCTATGTCTGTGTATTCCACTGTTTCCGTGGTTGTAGACATTAGAAAAGAGAATCCATCAATGGATGTGTCGTGTCTAGTAGAAAGCTTCTCAGCATTCATATTGCCCCGTTTATGAATGGACTGTAGCTTGCCTTATCGATGAGCAACACCTGCTACCTTCCTAAGTTTCTATTTTCGTCCTGAATTCCGACCAATCTCAAGAATAGGCCCATGGTTTTGTGTCCAAGATATGTACCACCTCCAAGCTCTGTGACATGGCCATGTACTGGATAGCTGTAGGGGATGGCGAGCATCTCAGAAAACTCAGATATCAGTGTGACCAGGAAAGTCTCAGAGGAGAAACCCTGCTTTCGGCTTTTGCTTACCTATTGTTCTGTTGCCTGAATGTCAGGAAGGTCTTTGCCTCAGGCCACCCCTTTGTGAAGCCTGAAGAAAACAGTTTTCAAATGAAAATGAATGGGCATACCTGTGGCACTTTCCTTAATTGCTTTGGAAAGGGATGTGTCTGAATCAGGCCCTTGGCCCTGTGTGTGGCTGTGGCTTAGATTCTCAGCACCTGATGGATCTAAAGAAAGTTACCATGTGTGCATCCAAAAGAAAATTCGCCAAAAGAGCAATTATTGGGATGAAGTCTCTAGACTTCCTCTGTAAGGTTCCTGACCTCCATCAAGTGAGAATGGTATCCTTTGGGTCAAAAGAGTTCTACAAAACCTGTAGAGGCTAGCCCATTGTGCTTGGGTTTTCTCATGACTAAAATTCACATAAAGAATCTAAACCCCACAGACAGTAGTCCTCAAATTGGAGCGGTATTAACGGCAGGCCTATTTGATCACTTTTGGTTCACAGGATGGGTGTCCAGGCCACCTTGACTTTAGGCAAATGAGGGGCAAAGGAGCTTATTTGGGACACTGTCTTGGTCTGTGCCCCTCATGGAAACCTCCAGCCAGATTATGATGAGTGTCTATATGAAAGAAGATGAGGGCCATATGGGAGGGTTCTTGTTTTAATTGTGGTAATTTGTGTGGTAGTTGGAAGAGATGACTGGGTCCACCAGGGCTTGAACTCTCGTGTGATTCCCCTTAGAGACTGAGTTCTGGAACTGACCTCAGAGAAGTATTGCCATGAATAGTGTTGGGATTTTAGGAGACCACGCATGAGAATCGGTTTTGGAAACTGAGATCTAGGCCCAGGATGGCTTTCCACAGAGCTCAGGGATTCTGAGCCAGGATATCACATGATTTAATTCTTAAAGACTTGGTAGCCATAGTTGAGAGTCCAAACACACATGGACCTCACATTGTATACCTCAATGGGCCTGGATTCATGTGTCCTTTTGGCCACTCTTTGGGAAGGCTTGCCTGTGAGTGTTCTCCAGAGCTTTCATTGAAATGAGCTTCCTCACCATTTAATGGTTCCTGAATTAAATGAAACCCACAGTGCCTCCAACTTCATCCTTGAAAAATGACTAGATTAATACCATGAAATTTTTGAAATCCCCATGACCAGGTGGCACTGGATAACCTTAAGATATCCTGTTGCTGATCATGAGTATAACAAAAAGTGCCTTGATTGACTGAGTTTCGTGAAAATGGTGTAGAACAGAGATGCCAGTAAGTTGGAGCCTGCTGGGTAGTGGGCGTAGAGCAGTGGACTATAGGTGTGTAAATAAATATTTTTGGTAGGACCACCTGGATCTTCCATTGGCTTCCAAATCTTGCGACTGACATGGTGCAGGCAGCAGACCTTTATATGTAAAGGCATCTTGTTATATGTAGAGGTTTCAGGGCAATGTTCAGAATCAGGTTGCTATAGTCAAGGGGAAAGCTATGTGGGATAGAAGCCTGGTTCGTACATTCTCTTGCCGACCCTGACCAACCACACATGACAGAACTCCCTCCAGCATTGTGTCCCAGTTGAACATATTGTATTTCATGAAGCAAATACCAAATTCCCAGTGCAGCAGTAAGAAACACCCTGAAAAGTGGAGGATGACCAAATGGCTTCACAGACCACACGGGAAGACACTTAGCTCCCAGTAGCAACAGTTTACCTACAAAGGGATATTTCAGACCTGCTGCCTCATGTTCATTACAAAATAAAGAACCATGTCCTCCACGTCACATAGATGCAGACCCAGATTTTTGGTGTCACTACAAACGAAGCTAAATCTCCTGACAATTACATATATTTCTTTTTCTTTTTTTAATTAATTTTTATTGTAGGTTGTTCAAAACAGTACATACTTCTTGATATATCAAATTTCACACTTTGATTCAAGTGGGATATGAGCTCCCATTTTTACTCCATATACAGATTGCAGAATCACATCAGTTGCAGAACCATTGATTTACATATTGCCATACATATATTTCTTGTGCCTAACCTCAGAGGAAGTTTCTCAATAAGTCTTTAGGTCAGCACAGCTCCATGTTTCTGGAGTGTTTACCCTCTCCCATACTTTTGTAAACTCTTTTACCACCTCCAGTGTTGTGAACTCCTGAGCATTTTTCATTCCACATATGTATTCACAGGTTTTCTAACTCCTCTCCTCTAATTGTGTCTTACTTTTAGCGATGGTTATGTCAAGGCATTGTTCTGGATAAGACAGGGAAGATTTTTGTGTATCACATGTTTGCATACACATTAGATTCATTTTCCTATTTTCCATTTGAAATACTGAATCCCTGACACTAACCCATACCCTACTAGACTCTGACTACTAATCCTAATATCATGGAGAAAAAAAAACCTAACTGAATAGAAGTACAGTCCTTTTATAGGAAGCATGGTGTATATTTGTATTTGTCTTCCTCTTTATCAAGAGTATGTGTTTTAAATTTAGTAAACTTTTCATTTTAATATTTCTCAATGATTTTTTAAAGTTATCACATATGTAAATTCCTGTCTCCCTTTCTCTGTATCCTATTCAGCACATGTAATTTTTTTATGCATATACAATATCCTACCTGGTATCACACGTACATTCTTGTAAGATCACTGACTTTGGAATATAAAATTGTGAGAAGAGATGACTCTCCCTAAATAATGATGGAACTGAAAATTCCACCTATGGGTGAGCTTCCTAGTGAAAAACACTATACATAAATCCATGTTCAGTAAAATGAATATTTTTGGATTTGTGAATGAATTATATTTCATGATGAATATCGATTGGCATATATATTGCTAAATATTAATGTGTGTGTGTGTGTGCATGTGTGTGTGTGTGTGTGCGTGTGTGTGTGTGTATATTCTACGGATTTTAAAAAAAATATGAAAAATATGTGTCTTATTATACACTCCCTAAATTCATTCATATTCATTTATGTTCATTTAAATTCAAATTTTCACAAGATTATTCTCAGTAATATTCATACACCTGAAATATATTTTGGTTTCCTACTACTGAAAACTAAGTTCAGTGGATGGTGCTTAAAAATCCTAATATTTCTACAGTAACTGACCCACTTTAACATCAATGCAAGTAGATTGCTATGGGACATGATGTGTAATTTGAAGTTCATTTTTACTCAACACTGGTACATTACTATTTCTTCAGTTTATGAACATCATAGGATGTATTTTTTCATCCACAACTTCACAAATTTTTTTGGCATTTGGTTCACTTTCAATTACTTACTACTTCAGAACACATGTATTCCTCCATGTTTCTTTACTGGTCTTTTCACTAGACTTCTTTCTAAACACATTATTTTCGATTCCATAATCATTTTTGAAGCAAAACTCACTCTTCACGAAAAACCGTAACTCTAATAATACCATTGCATATATAACTCGTTGGAATGATGGTATATATATCAATATAAGATTTCCAATATATTTTCAGATGCAAACTCAATCCATTATTTAATGTTGGATCCAGTTACATACTTTATTCACAATATGGTCTATTCATGCATCATCTCAATAATCATCAACACAAGGTACACCTATTTGTATCCCCAGTACTAATTTATAAGTTTCCAGAACATTACTCCCCTTTATGGTGGAAGAAATACTTATGTCACCTGATCTACATATACATTTTACCACAGTAGTATTCTGGACACAAAATGCAAAGGTCACACATATGATTGTACCAAAGCCTAAATGGAAAGTGACCATGGATTACTAAAAGCATCTATGTCCAGGGTGCCTACTGCTCTCAAATGTCAATCCTATTGGTTACTACATATTTGTTTCTTCCTAAGATTATATATTTAACCTCAAGCCTGTTGAAAATATCTAATCCTATCACTCACTTTATACTTTTCCTGATTTCCTAATGCCCCTATTGATATCTGCTTTCCTACATATTTTTCCCAGTTCATCATTGTGACTGTCTTTTCACATGTGCTGACATTTACATTCACCCTCTAACTGAAAACCAATTGCTAAAGAACTTTTGGTCCAACTCCGAGACTCACTCTTCTTCCTAAACCTACTGACTATCTTCCTAATCCTACAGACTATCCCTTTTTGACTGGATGTTCTCTTCTACTTTCAATCATCCGAGGTATAGGGTCCTATGCCATTGTATATCGATTTATCTGAGACCTCGGTGCAGAACATAATTCAATCTAAGTATACCAATCAAGGGCCCAATGTCTTTCTGGGCTTCAAATCTTTCCTAGATCTCTGATCTCATACATATATTTCATATTTATATTCTTATAAATATCACAGGTTCCCAATACCATAATTCATCCAGCAGAATGACTATTAACCCAAATCGAACATGCTATTAACACTAACCATACACTGTTCCCTCAATCTCACTTTACAGAAGAGCAGGGACAGAGTTGGTCTTAAAATCCAGGAAGGTAGGGTATCATCCACCAGCTGAGAACCTCAAAAGTCCCTGCAGAAATAATCCCTTGAGTAGGTGTAGGCAGGTATGAAGGATCTGAGAGAGCAAAAGTCATCTTCCATGGCAAACAACCTGGTCAGGTTGAAGGGATGTGTCTGAATTAGCCTCTCTCTTCCTAATGTAGAGAAGATGGACCAAACCATGGCTGTGTGGAGAGCTGTTCCCCGGTGCCTATGGTTGATATACCATTCTAACTTATGAATGAGTCACAGCAAGTAGAGGCAGACTCCATCTTTTGGGAACCTTGGAAGCAACTGTTAAAACAAAGTGGTTTCCAAGGCAGTGACTTCATTCAGTTCTTGAAGGAAGTGACCTCACCTTACATTATTGGTGATGAAAGTCTGTGATCTTGGGATCCAGGAAACAAGACACACAGAGTCAAACCCACTCCATGTCCCAGTGGGCTCACTTGTTTGGATTTAACAAGACAGAGTCACTCTTTCTTGGTACCTACTGATGTGAGGACAGCCAAATGCCTGGAAACTATGAAGACTGGCCTTTCCAGAGAAAGCAGGTAGTTTCTCACCACGGGCTCCTGACAACTTCACAGAGTTTGCTAAAGAGACCAGATCGGAGACAGGACACGCCATTTTTGGGGAACATAGTATGGCCCACAAGTCAGAGGACACTCCGGATAGACACAGACCTACTTGGGGGAAAGAGGTGCCTTTTGGGGTGTGAGTGTGAGTTTGTGGTTTTGTCTCATGTTCTGAGAATAGTTAGGAAAGCTGGTTTGTTTGTTTTGGAGTGGACTGTTTCTAGTAAGTCCTTTGACAAGGTGAGTGTTTCTATGTCTATATATCATACTGTGTCCGTGATTGTAGACAGTAGAAAAGAGAATGCATCAATGGATGTGTCCTGTCTACGAGAAAGCTTCAAAGCATTCATCCTGTGCAATTTATGAATGGACTGCAGCTTGCCGTATGGATGGGCAACTCCTGCTATCTTTCTAAATTCCTGTTTTCTTCCTGAATTCTGGACACTCTCCAGAATACGCTCATGATTTTGTGTCCAAGATATGTACCACCTCCATCTCTGTGACATGGCCATGTACTGGATAGCTGATGGGAATGGTGAGTATCTCAGAAAACTCAGATATCAGTATGCCCAAGAAAGTCTCAGTGGAGAAACCCTACTTTCGGCCTTTTGCTTACCTATTCTGTTGCCCTGAATGTCAGGAAGGTCTTTGCCTCAGGCCACACTTTGTGAAGCCTGAAGAAAATAGTTTTCAAATGGAATTGAATGGTCATTACCTGTGCCTCTTCGGTTAATTGCTTTGGAAATGGATGTGTCTGAATCAGCCTCTTGGCCCTATGTGAGGCTGTGGCTTAGATTCACAGCACATGATGGGTCTAAAGAAAAATCCCATGTGTGCATCCAAAACCAAAATGGACAAAAGAACTGTCATGGTGGATAGAGTCTCTCGCCTTCCTCTGTAAGGTTCCTGACCTCCATTAAGTGAGAATAGGGATCATTTGGGTCAAGTGAATTCTTTAAAGTTCTGCAGAGGCTATCCCATAGGTTCGTGGGTTTTCTCATGACTCCAATTCACATCTATGTTTACAGAAGAGCAGGGACAGTGTTGGTCTTACAATACAGGAATGCTGTGGATCTTCCATCTGTTGAGAACCTCAAAGCTCCATGCAGAAATGATCTCTGGAGAAGATGTAGGCAGCTATGTAAGACCTGAGAGAGCAAAAATCATCTTCCATGGCAAACAACCTGGTCAGGATTAAGGGTTGAGTCAGAATGAGCCTATCTCTTCTTAATGTAGAGAAGATGGACCAAACCCGGCCTGTGTGGAGAGCTGTTCCCTTTTGCCTACGGGTGATATACCATTCTAACTTGTGAAAGTGTCACAGGAAGTAGGGGCAGCCCTCATCTCATGGGACCGTTGGGAGCAATTGTTATGACAAAGTGGTTGCCAAGGCAGTGATCTCATTCAGTTCCTGAAGGAAGTGATCTCATCTCACTTCCATGGTGATGGAACTCTCTGAACTTGGGATACAGAAAGCCAGGCACCCAGAGCCAGTCTCAGTTCTAGTCCCAGTGGTCTCACTTTTTTGGATTTACAAAGGACAGAGTCAGTCTTTCTTGATACCTACTGATGTGAGGATGGCCAAATGCCAGGAAAGCTCGGAAGAGGGGCTCTTCCTGAGAAAGCAGATAGTGGCTCACTCCTGGATTCTAACAACTTCACATTGTTGGCCAAGAAGACCAGATCTGAGACAGGTCAGGCCATTTCGGAGGATCATAGTATGGCCCATCAGTCAGAGCACACTCCGGAGAGTCACAGACCTATTTGGGGGAAGGAGGTGCCATTGCGGGTGTGGGTTTGTGGTTTTGTCTCATGTTCTGAGAATAGTTAGAAAAGGCGGTTTGTTTGGTTTGGAGTGAACTGTTTCTAGTAAGTCGTTTGACAATGCAAGTGTTTCTATGTCTGTGTATCCCACTGTGTCCGTGCTTGTAGACATTAGAAAAGAGAATGCATCATTGGATGTGTCCTGTCTCATAGAAAGCTTCCCAGCATTCATCCAGCACAATTTATGAATTGAATGCGGCTTGCCTTATTGATGGGCGATACCTGCTACCTTCCTAAGTTGCTGTTTTCTTCCTGAATTATGGCCAATCTCCAGAATATGCTCATGGTTTTGTGTCCAAGATATGTACTACCTCCAAGCTCTGTGACATGGCCATGTACTGGATAGCTGAATGGAATGGCGAGCATCTCAGAAAACTCAGATATCAGTGTGACCAGTAAAGTCTCAGTGGAGAATCCCTGCTTTGGGCCATTTGCTTACCTATTGTTCTGTTGCCCTGAGAGTCAGGAAGGTCTTTGTCTCAGGCCAACCCTTTGTGAATCCTGAAGGAAAGATTTTTCAAATGGAAATGAATATGCTTTACCTTTGGCTCTTTCCTTAATTGATTTGGAAAGAGATATGTGTGAATCAGCCTCTTGTCCCAGTGTGATTCTTTGACTTATATTCTCAGTACCCGATGGATCTAAAGAAAGATCCCATGGGTGCATAAAATCCAAAATGGCAAAAAGAGCAGTCATTGTTGATGAAGTATTTTGCCTTCCTCTGTAAGGTTCCTGAATTCCATCAAGTGAGAATAGGGATCTTTTGGGTCAAATGAGTTCTTCAAATCTATTCAGAGGCTATCCAATAGGTGCTGGGGTTTTCTCATCTTTCCAATTCACATAAAGAATCTGTACCAGACACTCAGTAGGACTCAAATTGGAGAAGCAGAGCAGTATTAAGGGCAGGCCTTTTGATCACTCCTGGTACACAGGAAGGGTGTACAGGCCACTGGGAATTTAGGCAAATGAGGGGCAACAGAGCTTATTTTGGACACTGTCTTGGGCTATGCTAATGCTATCAAATGTCAATCCTATTGATGACTTCATATTTGTTTTATCCTAAGCTCATATATTCATCCTCAACCCTGTTGAAAATATCTAATCCCATCACTCACTTTATTCTTTTCCTGATTTCCTAATGTCTCTATTGATATCTGCTTTCCTACATATTTTGCCCTGTGCATCATTGTGACTGACTCTTCACTTGTGTTGACATTTACATTGACTCTCTAACAAAAACCCTATTGCTAAAGAACTTTTGTTCCAAATCCTATACTCACTTTTCTTCCTAAACTTACCGACTATCTTTCTAATCCAACTGACTATAACTTTTTGAATGGATGTTCTCTTCTACATTCAATGATCCAAGTACAGTTCAGGTTTCTATTCAACCGGGTGAGGGAGTAGATTCTGCAGTTTTGCAATTGGGGACAGCACATTCTGGGAACAAGATTAGCAAAGAGTTCTCAAGATTTCAACAGTGTTTCGTTAAGTGTACAGAAAAACAGGAAGTGACAAGTACATATTTTATTAACCTTTCATTCCAAACTTCTTTTTCTGGCTACTTTTAATCATAAAAGTGATCTTTTTGGGGTGTCACATTCTATGTCTGCTAGTGGGGTATTACCATAATTTTAATTTGTCCAATTTGAGCTTGGAGAAAAGAAATTACATGGTTGAGGAAACAGGGTTTTATAGTTAGTAATAATATGAGGATTATTATTGGACCGGCCAGGGTTGATAAAAACGTAATTAACCAGGGGGACTGTGTAAAAAAAGACTCAAACTACCCTTTTTGTGTCTCTCTCTCTCGTTGTTGCTCTTCAAGGCATCTTTTTAATTTACTCATAGATTTTTTTACAACTCCAGTATTGTCGACATAAAAACAACATTCTTCCCTCAATGAAGCACAAAGGCCCCCCTCTGTCATGAAAAGGAGGTCCAACCCTCGACTGTTCTGTAAAACAACTTCAGAGAGAGAGGTTAAAGATTCCTGCAAAGCTGTGATGGAGGTTTCTAAAATCTTTAAGTTTTGATCTATTGCTGCTTCTAATTGGGTCACTTGTTGTGTCCCATGGACCAGAGCAGTGGTTCTTGTGCCCAACCCTGCAGCAACTCCTATTCGTAATAGAATGGCTAAGGTGAGGGACATATGTTCCCAGCGGAACCGGGTTGTATGTCCCCCTCTTTGATCTTCAGATGAACCTGCGTCATGATAGAGCACTCTGGGAAACATCTGCACCATTTCACAATTAATCACATCTGTTGACCATTTCATGAAAACATAAACAATGTTTAAGTATATAGAATTATACTGTTGTAGGGACGGACAAGGCAAGGCACCTAAGATAGCACCAAAGACACGGAAACAGTCTTTTTTGGTTTCAACCAGATTCAGAGGGCATTGCTTTTGTTGTAATCAATTAATCCCCTGAAACCCAAGTTACGTAGTTTCAGAATTTTGTACCCAACACGTAAGGGAAGGGGCTCAGAAGTTCACAGTCTGCAGAAGTTCACAAAAAGCAGTTTTTGTTTCTGTTTTTTCCTCAGTTTGGGCAAGTTAACTTTTCAAGGACACCTGGGTGGGGGTGTCTTCCCTTTCTTTTTTTCCACCTTCCAGCTGTTTCCATACAGCCCAGTTTGTAACTTTTTTATCTTAGAAAAGTAGCCATCTCTGTGAAGCCCCAGCTCAAGGCCAGAGGACTTTTTTACAAATATTTTTTGAAAAACTAGTAAGGGTGTGTCTAGATCAGGAGTGCTGAATTTTTTAGCCAGTTGCCAAGGAGACCAGGGCAACACAAAAATAGGAAGTTTATCTACAGTGAACTCTTTTATAGGGACTCTTTTGCTGAAAGTCCTAAATCAGCCATGGTGAAGAGTTCTGGAGAAGGTCAGTTAAGACTTTTCTGTGGGCCTGGTACAGAGGGGGACAATTTGGAAGGCAGGGATAAGAGCAGCTCTGTGGATCTGAGAATGAGGAAGGAGAGATGTAAAAGAATATTGGGAGAGGGCTTTGGGATCTTAATAGCAACAAAAACTTGAGCAGTAGAACAGATAGAACAGAGGGGGAGACGGGAGTGAGATTCCAAAAAGCCTGTGAGGGACTTTAAATTCTTAGTAACCTGTTTTTAGTGATGACAAAGCAACATTAAAGGCCATTTTCATTACATCTTGTATTAGGGTCTGAGGATTCTTCTCAGCGGGTTTGAGCTTTGCATTAGGTGGTAAGAGGACTGGGTGGGACCCGGTGCGGGCACTGACAGGAGAGGAGAGGAGTGAGTGAATGGAGTGGTACCTCATTACCTGCGACCTCAGCAAGGGAGCAATGGTCTGAGAACCAGTCGAGATTTGGGTTTTTGATCTAGATATTGGAGGGGAGAAATCAAGTTGCTGAGGTGGGAGTGACAGCGGAGAGTCTGGAGCACAAGGCTGAGGGTGAGCATCTATTGGAGAAGCATAGTTCAGGATGTGAGCAAAGGAGAGAGAAGGCCTCCACATAGCGGAATCTCCTTTCACCCTTTTGAGCACTTGCACAAGTTAAAAAGGTCACACAGAATTTGAGGATCTAGAGACCCCTCTGGGGGCCATCAGTTTTGGTTATCTAATTCGTAATATGGCCAATGCTGTGTACAGAATTTGATGAGGAGTTTGGGTTCCATCTGACTGTCCCTGTATGCTCACATCCCCATGACTTACAATAGAAGTCTGCTCTCCCCCCCCCCCCCACAGCCGTGACTGTTTGTGGCTTTGATAGTCTGCCGGGCAAACATAGTAATCTAGGCTAGCCAACCTGCATCTGGCTCACGTGTCCCTACATCTATAATGTTTGTTTCCATTATCTATGGTACGGAAGGGATTTAATGGAATTTTAGTGGGATCCTGTTAATCAGGGATATCCCAATAGGAAAGACCTATAGCCAGCTGACAAATGACTGGGTGGAGAGATGGCCACCAGGTTCGTAAGGGGACTGTATTCGAGATAGGCCATACTTCGTGTCCAGTAGGATTTGTGATCAGCCATCGCAGCTTAAGGGGCTGATGAGGGTTAAGACTACTGATCGTCAAGGGGAGAATAAATATCTTCCAGGATCTTCTTTACAACCATTTGCGATGTTTCTTTTTTCTTCTTTTTTATTTCTTTTTTTTGTGTGTGTGTGGGGAAGGCTTCAATACATCCTGAAAATGTATGTTCAAAGACTAGGAGTTATTTAAGTCCATAACTTTCTGGCTTAATTTCAGTAAAGTCCACTTCCCAGAATTGTCCTCGTCTGGTTCCTCATAGGTGCTTTCCTGCAGGAAGCTTGGAAGTGTAAGCTTTAACCAATTAATGGACCTGACAGGCTTTTGTTACCCATTCAGTTATTTCCTTTTGCTGTGAGTAGGTTAGTGGAAAACTGTGTTCTTGATCCTTCACGAATGAATGCAGTTTCTTTGAACAAAGGTGAGTGAGTTGATGAACATTTGCTACTGACATAGTTAGACCCATGATTATAGGAGTAGTTACTGAAGGATTAAAAAATTCCACTTGGGGGCCTTCAGGGTTAAAAGTTATTTTGGCCCAGAGCTTGGTGAGCAGAACTCTGCCCATCAATGGGGCCAGGCATTCTGGGATTACTAGGAAGGAGTGATGGAGTTTTCCTTTTCCCTGGTCCATGGTCCTCGTAGTTGTCAAAGCCCGATATTTACTTCTGTTAGACTCTTGAATTAGAGACCTTTTATTTGGTAGAGGGCCCAATGGGCCTTACGGGCTGAGTATATTCCCCCTGTATCTACTTCAAAGTTTATTGTTTTCCCCTCCACTTCAAAAGTTACCTTGAGGTCAGGGAGAGGATCTGAGCCCGGACTTTCTTAGTATTCCTCCAGAGTCAGAATATCTGGCTGGCATGGCTGTCTCTTTCTAGGGCACTCTTTGGCCCAGTGTCCTTTTTCTTTAGAGTAGGCACATTGATCTGAGGCCAGGGGTGGCCTCTAGTGTGTGCCCAGGTATCCCTTCCTGTCTCTCTGTTTCTTAATTTCTGGCCTATTTGTTGTTGTGACCAGGACCTTTGTCAATGCCTTAGTCTGTCTTTTGTTTCTTTTATCCTCACTCAGCTCCCTTCTCTTCCTCAGTTTCTCTCTTAAAGTATACCTTCTCGGGTTCTCTGACTAAATCCCTCAAAGTCATATCTTGTAATCCATCTAAGCATTGTAACTTTCTTTTAATATCCAGGGCAGCTTTCCCAATAAAGGCCATTGTGACAGATGCCTTTTGATCCTCTGCCTGAGGATCGAAAGGAGTATGTCTCTTATATGCCTACATAATTATCTCTAGGAACATAGAGGGAGATTCATCAGGCCCTTAAATAATCTCTCTTACCTTGGCCAAATTAGTTGGTCACCTAGCGGCCACTAAGATACCCACTATTAGAGCCCGGCGATAAGTGGACAGATGCTCCCTACCTTGAAAGGTGTTAGGGTCCCAGTTGGGTCGTTTCAAGAGAAAGCCGGCTTTGAATATATTGGGAAGTTTTGTCGGTCACGCATTTGGTCCGAGGATACTTTTTTCTAGCATCCAGGAGGATTCTCTTTTGTTCCTCTGTCATGAAGAGAGTTTCTAGGAGTTGTTGGCAGTCATCTCAAGTAGGTCGGTGTGAAAACATCAATGACTTCACCAGACCTGAGAGCCAGGTTGGGTCCTCGGTAATAGGGGGATTGTTATTTTTCCATTTATATAGGTCTGTAGAGGAGAAGGCCAATACTGGTAGGCTTGCATTTTTTCCCTATGGCCATCGTCAATCATTGGCCCTTAGGGATGGAGGGAAGCAACACGGGAGTTCCAGGGTTTTCAATCATTTGCCACCGGCGAGTTCCTTTAGCAACTCCAACTTCCTCCAGGGGAGGAGGGGCTGTGTGTGACGCAGGGGAGTTATCTGGAGGGCCCTGGGCTGGCTTAGCTTCCTCCAATTGCGGAGAGGCTGAGTCAGCAGCTGGAGAATCACTTAGAGGGTGTTGGGGGTTGTGGGACAAGGGTAGAAGATAAGGAAGGGGACGAGAGTCAAGTAGAGTCAAATCTTGTGACTCAGGGAGAACAGAGGGTGGAGGAGGAGGAGGAGCTGAGGGGTTGAGAGATCGTGGGGGAAGGAGTAGGAACGGGGACAAAGCAAGGAAAGGCTTCACCCACGGAGGAGGAGATTTGCAGAGGTCCTGCCAAGTTAAGGTATATTCCTGTTTATCAGTATGGCTATGTGGCCCTGGCTGTAAGACAATATCTCTGTCTTTTAAATTAGTGGGAAGTAGAAAGATCCTTCTAGGGGCCATCCGAATCCAAAGGTGGGCCATTCTGTGGCACACAGAGTCTGCCAGGTCCAGCGTTTTACTGAAAAAGAAACATTCTGAGCCCTTAAGCGGACTTTGGTCCATAGATCAAGGGTCAGGGACAGAGGCATTGAAGTAATCTGTCCCATAATGAAAGATACACAAACATTAAATCAACGACACAGGACACAGACAAGAGAAAACAATAAAGACAGGCAATGGACGTCCAACACTGAGACCAAGACTGAGCAGGTGGCAAAACCCGATGGGCTGGCAATACCGAATCTGAAACAAAGTATCACTGAGTCGAGGAGACTATTATTCCTCGATTCCCGAGTCCTCTGTGGCGTCACCCAGGGACTTGGCTTGTAGCTCTGTGACACGTCTGCCAGCCACCATCAAAGAGAGCTCACACACTTCATCGACAGCCATTTTGCCAAGCCCTAACCTGAAACTGAAACCAGAAAGAGGTGCCTTACTTACCCTGAGAGTAGCCCATTGGGGTCTCTCGTTCACCACTGCTGGATTTCGGTGGAACCTCCATATATAAATATCGGAAGAGCATTGGGGGAAGAGACCACCAAGAGACTCTCTCATGCAAAAACAAAGGGTTTATTGGGGGTCCAGCATGCTGGGGCTCAGAGCTCATTTGAATAGAGCAGAGAACCCTGAGAACAGCTTAAGCAGAGCTTATATACTTTCCTTGAAGAGGGCAGGGAGGAAAGTTTATTGATGGGCCTGGGCGGGTGAGCAGTTTGCGTGCAACTGGGTGAGGGAGTACATTCTGAAGTTTGGCAGTTGGGGACAGCACATTCTGGGAAAAAGATTAGAAATCACTTCTCAAGATTTCAACAGTGTTTTATTAAGCATACAGAAAAACAGGAAGTGACAAGAATCTATTTTATTAACATTTCACTACCGACTATACTATGCCAGATTTCCTAAAGTCTCTATTGATATCTGCATTCCTACATATTTTCCCCAGTTCATCATTGTGATTAATTCTTCACATGTGCTGACATTTACATTCACTCAATACCCGAAACCCTATAGCTAAAGAACTTTTGGTCCAAATCCTATACTCACTCTCCTTTATAAACATACCGACTATCTTCCTAATACTCCTGACTATCCATTTTGACTGGAAGTTCTCTTTGAAAATCAATCATCCAAGTTACAAGGTCCTATGCTTAATACCCAATCAAGGGCCCAATGCCCTTCTGGGCTTCAAATCTTACCTAGATTTTTGTTTTCAGATTCATATATTTTACCTATATATTCTTGAAAATATCGCAGATTCCCAATACCATTATTCATCCAGCAGAATGATTTCTATTCCAAATCAAACCTGTTATTAACCCTAACCATACACTGTTCCCTCAATCTAACTTTAGAGAAGAGCAAGGACAGAGTTGGTCTTAAAATACAGGAATTTAGGGGATCTTCCAACTGCTGAGAAACTCAAAGGTGTATGCGCAAATGATCCCTAGAGAAGTTGTATTCACCTATGAAGGAACTGAGAGAGCAAAAGTCATTTTTCATTGCAAACAACCTGGTCAGCATGAAGGGATGTGTCTGAATCAGCCTCTCTCTTCTTTATGTAGAGAAGAAGGACCAAACGAGACCTCTGTGGAGAGCTGTTCCCGGTTACCAATGTTTGATATACCATTCTAACTTGTGAAAGTGTCAAAGGAATTAGGGACAGCCTCCATTTCATGGGACCTTTGGAAGCAAATGTTAGGACAACGTGCTTGCCAAGGCATTGACCTCATTCAGTTCCTGAAGGAAGTGACCTCACCTCACATTCTTGGTGATGGAACTCTCTGAACTTGGGATCCAGGCATCCAGGCACACAAATCTAGTTCCAGGCCCAGTCCCAGTGGTCTCACTTCTTTTGATTTACCAAAGACAGAGTCAGTCTTTCTTGGTATCTACTGATGTGAGGATGGCCAAATGCCAGGAAAGCTCTGAAGAGTGGCATTTCCTGAGTAAGCAGGAAGTGGCTCACTGTTGTCTCCTGACAACTTCACAGAGTTGGCCAAGGAAAGCAGATCTGAGACAGAACAGGCCATTTGATGGGAACATAGTACGGCCCACCAGTCAGAGGTCACACCCGATAGTCAGAGACCTACTTTGGGAAAGGAGGTGAATTTGTGGGTGTGAGTGTGTGTTTGTGATTTTGTCTCATGTTCTGAGAATAGGTAGGAAAGGCAGTTTGTTTGGTTTGGAGTGGACGATTTCTAACAAGTGATTTGACAAGGCGAATGTTTTTATGTCTGTGTATCCCACTGTGTCCATGGTTGTAGACATTAGAAAAGAGAATGCATCAAAGGATGTGTCCAGGCTAGTAGAAAGCTTACCAGAATTCTTTCTGCCCAATGTATGAAAGGAATGCGGCTTGCCTTATGGATGGGTAACACCTGCTATCTTCCTAAGTTCCTGTTTGCTTCCTGAATTCTGGCCACTCTCCAGAATAGGCTCATGATTTTGTGACCAAGTTATGTACCACCTCCAAGCTCTGTGACATGGCCATGTACTGGATAGCTGAAGGGAATGGCGAGCATCTCAGAAAATTCAGATATCAGTGTGACCAGAAAAGTCTCAATGGAGAAACACTGCTTTGGGCCTTTTGCTAACCTAATGTTCTGTTGCCCTGAATGTCATTAAGGTCTTTGCCTCATGCCACCCCTTTGTGAAGCCTGAAGAAAACAGTTTTCAAGTGGAAATGAATATGGATCACCTGTGGCTCTTTGCTTAATTGCTTTGAAAAGGGATGTGTCTGAATCAGCCTCTTGGCCCTGTGTGAGGTTGTGGCTTAGATACTCAGCACGTGGTGGATGTAAAGAGAGATCCCATGTGTGCATCCAAAACCAAAATGGCCAAAAAGCAGTCCTTGGGGATGAAGTCTGTCGCCTTCCTCTTTAAAGTTCTTGAACTCCATCAAGTGAGAATAGGGATCCTTTGGGTCAAATGGGTTCTTCAAAGACCTGCAGAGGAGCTTGTGTTTTCTCATGACTGCAAATCACATAAAAATATATACCTGACACTCAGTTTTCCACAAATTGGAGAAGCATAGAAGTATTAACGTCTAGCATATTTGATCACTCCTGTTTCACATGAAGGGTGTCCAGACCACCCTGAATTTACGCTAATGAGGGGCAAGGGAGTTATTTTGGACACTCTTTGGACTCCGCCACTCATGGAAACCTTCAGCCAGAGGTTGTGATTAGTGTCTATATGGAAGAAGATGAGGGCCATATGGGAGAATTTTGGTTTTAATTTTGGTCATTTGTGTCCGGTTGGAAGACATGACTGGGACCACCTGGGCTTGAACTCTGGTGTGATTCCCCTTAGAGCTGAATTCAGAGAAGTATTGCCATGAATTTTGTTGGGATTTTAGGAGTCCACCCATGAGAATCACCCTTGGAAACTGAGATCTAGGCCCAGGGTGGCTTTCCACAGAGCCCTGGGTATCTCAGCCAGAAGATCACATGATTTAATTCTGAAAGACTTGTCAGCCATTGTTGAGAGTCACAACACCCATGGACGTCACATTGTAGACCTCAATAGGCCTGGCTTCATGTGACATTTTGGTCACTCTTTGGGAAGCCTTGCCTGTGAGAGTTCTACAGAGCATTCATTGAAATGAGCTTCCTCACCATTTAAAGGTTCCTGAATGAATTGAAACCCACAGTGCCTGCAACGTCATCCTTGAAAAATGCCTAGATAAATACCATGAAATTTTTGAAATTCCCATGACCAGGTGGCACTGGAGAAACTTTGGATGTCCTGGTGCTGATCGTAAATATGCAAGACAGTGCCTTGATTGAGTGGGTTTCATGAAAATGGTGTAGAACAGAGATGCCAGTATGTTGGAACCTGCTGAGTACTGGGCCTAGAGCAGTGGTAGGCAGGTGTGTGATAAAAAATTTGTGGTGGGGCCATGTGGATCTGCCATTGGATCCCAAATGGCTTGTGACTTACATGGTGCAGCCAGCAGACCCTTCCATGTAAAGGCTTCTGGTTATATGGAGATGTTTCCGGGCAATGTTTAGAATCAGGTTACTATGGACATGGGGCCAAGCTATGTGGGATAGAAGCCTGGTTGGTGCATTCTCCTGCAGACCCTGACCAACCACACATGAAAGAATTGCCTTCAGAACTTTGTCCCAGTTGAACTTCTTTTATTTCATGAAGCAAATGCCAAAGTCCCAGTGCAGCAGCAAGAAACGCCACGAAAAGTGGAGGATGACCAAATGGCTTCCCAGTCCACATGGGAATACCCTTAGCCCCCAGTGGCCACAGTTTACTTACAAAGAGAGAATTCAGCACTGCTGCCTCATGTTCATTGGAAAATAAGAAACCATGTCCTCCAGGTCACATAGATGCAGACACAGCTTTGATAGTCTCACTAAAAAGAAGCTAAAGCTCCTGACAACAACATATATTTCAAGTGCCCAAACTCAGAGGCAGTTTCTCAAGAAGTATTTAGGCCAGCAGAGCTCCATGTTTATGGAGTGTTTACCCTGTCCCATACTAGGGAAACTCCTCTACCACTTCCAAGGTTGTAAACTCCTGAGCATATTATTCACAGATTTTATTACTCTTCTCCTCTAATTGTGTCTTAGTTTGGGCGAAAAAAATGTCAAGGAATTGTTCTGGATGAGAGTGGGAAGATTTTGTTTAGCACATATTTGCATACACATTGGATTCATTTTTCTATTTTACATTTGAAATACTGAATCCCTGACACTAACACATGCCCTGCTAGATTCTGAATACTAATCCTAATATGATGGAGAAAAATAACGGAAACAGAATAGAAATACAAGCAGTTCAGAGGAGGCATGTTGTATACTTGGACTTGCCTTTTGCATTATATAGGGTAGGAGTTATAAATCTAGTCAATCTTTTGTTGAAATAGTTTTCCATGTGCTTTTAAAGTTAACAAATATGTGAATTCCTGTCTCCCTTTCTCTGTATTCTATTCAGCACATGTATTTTTATATGCACATATAGAATCCTACCTGGTATCACACGTACATTCTTGTGAGTTACATGACTTGGCAGATACAAAGTGTGAGAAGAGATCACTCCTCTTAAACGCTGTTTGACCTGAAAATTCAACCTATGGGTGAGCTTCCTAGTTGAAAAAAGTTATACATAAATCCATATCCAGTAAAATGAATATTTTTGGATCTGTGGATGATACATATTTCACGGTGTAATTCGATTGGCATATATATTGCTAATTTTTAAAATCTGTGTGTGGATATATATATATATATATATATATATATATATATATATATATATATATATTCTCTCCAGATATTTCAAAATATTTAATATATGTGTCTTATTATACACTCCCTAAATTCATTCATGATTATGTATGTGGATTTATAATCAACTTTTCACAAGATTATTCTCAGAAATATTCATTCACCTGATATACGTATTTTTTTCCTAGTATTGAAAACTAACTTCAGTGAATGGTGCATATAAATCCTAATATTTCTACAGAAACTGATCCATTTTCACATCAATGTAAGTAGATTCCAATGGGACATGATAAGTATTTTGAAGTTCATTTTTATTCAAAACTAGTACATTACTATTTCTTCAGTTTATGCACATTATTGGATATATATTTCATCCACAAGTTCACAAATTTATAGGCATTTATTTCACTTTCAATCACTTTCTGCTTCAGAAAACACGTGTTCCGCCATGTTTCAAACTGGTCTTTTCATGAGACTTCTTTCCAAACACATTATTTTTGATTTCCACAATCACTTTTGAAGCAAAACTCACACACTCTTCATGATAAACCATTACCCTAGGATTACAATTAGACGTATAACTAGTTGTTATGAATGATTATATATCAATATATGATTTCTTATGTATTTTCAGATATCAATTCAATACATTATTTAAAGTGGAACCAGTTATATTATTTATTAACTGTATGGTCTATTCATGCATTATCTCTATATTCATAGACACAGGGTACACCTATTTTTACCCTCAATACTAATTTATACGTTTTCAAAATATTCCTCAAAAAATGGTGTAAGAAATACTCATGTCACCTGATCTATATATACATTATTTCACAGTAATATTCTGGACAAAAATATCAAAGGTCACCCTTAAGGTTGTACCAAAGCCTAAATGGAAAGTGAGCATGGATTACTAAAACCTTCCATGTCCAGGTGGCCTAAGGCTCTCAAATGTCAATCTTATTGGTGACTACATTTTTGTTTCTTCCTAAGATTATATATTCAACCTCAAGCCTGTTGAAAATGTCTAATCCTATCACTCACTTTATACTTTGCCTGATTTAGTAATGTCTCTATTTATATCTATTTTCCTACATATTTTCCCCTGTTCATCATTGTGACTGACTCTTCACTTGTGCTGACATTTACATTCACTGTCTACCTGAAACCCTATTGCTTAAGAACTTTTGGTCTAAATCCTATTCTCACTCTTCTTTATAAACCTACTGACTATCTTTCTAATCCTACCGACAATCCCTTTTTGAGTGGATGTTCTATTCGACATTCAATCATCCAAGGTACAAGCTCCTATGCCATTGTATATAGATTTATCTGAGACATTTTTGCAGAAAATAATTCAAAGCTAAGTGTACCAATTAAGGGCCCAATGCCCTTCTGAACTTCATATCTTCCATAGATTTCTGTTTTTATACTTATATTTCACCTATATATTCTTGTAAATATCATAGTTTCCCAATACCATTATTCGTCATGCAGAAGGATTCCTAACCCCAAATTGAACATGTTACTAACCCAAACCATACACTGTTCTCTCAATCGAACTTTACAGAACAGCAGGGACAGGGTTGCTCTTAAAATACAGGAATGTAGGGCATGTTCCACCTGTTGAGAACATCAAAGGTCCATGCAGAAATGATCCCTTGAGAAGATGTAGGCAGCTACGAAAGACCTGAGAGAGAAAAGTCATCTTCTATGGCAAACAACCTTGTCAGCATGAAGGGATGTGTATGAATCAGCCTCTCTCTTCTTAATGTAGAGAAGATGGACCAAACCAGTCCTAGGTGGAGAGCTGTTCCCGGGTGCCCATGGTTTATATACCATTCTAACTTGTGAAAGTGTCACAGGAAGTAGGGGCAGCCTCCATCTCATGGGACTCTTGAAAGCAACGGTTAGGACAAAGTGGTTGTCAAGGCAATGACCTCATTCAGTTTCTGAAGAAGTGATCTACCTCACTTCCTTGGTGATGGAACTCTCTTAACTTGGGATCCAGGAAGCCAGGCACCCGGAGCCAGTCCAGTCCCAGACCAAGTAGGCTCACTTGTTTGAATTTACCAAGGAGAGTGTCAGTCTTTCTTGGTACCTACAGATGTGAGGATGGCCAAATACCAGGAGAGCTCTGAATAGGGGCCTTTCCTGAGAAAGTAGGTAGTGGTTCACCGCAGGCTCCTGACAACTTCACAGAGTTGGCCAAGGAGACCAGATCTGAGATAGGACAGGCCATTTTGGGGGAACATAGTATGGCCCACCACTCAGAGGAAACTCCGGATAGTCACAGAGTTACATGGGGGAAGGAGGTGTCTTTGTGGGGTGGGTGTGATTTTGTGGTTTTGTCTCATGATCTGAGAATAGGTAGGAAAGACGGTTTGTTTGATTTGGAGTGGTCTTCTTCTAGTAAGTCGTTGGACAAGGCAAGTGTTTCTATGTCTGTGTATCCCACTGTGTCCGTGGTTGTAGACATTAGAAAATAGAATGCAACAATTGATATGTCCTGTATAGTAGAAAGATTCCCGGCATTCATCCTGCCCAATTTATGAATGGACTGCAGCTTGCCTTATCCATGGGCAACACCTGCTACCTTCCTAAGTTCCTGTTTCTTCCAGAATTCTCACCACTCTCCAGAATAGTCTCATGGTTTTGTGTCCAAAATATGTACCACCTCCAAGCTCTGTGACATTGCCATGTCCTGGATAGCTGAAGGGAATGGCGAGCATCTCAGAAAACTCAGATATCAGTGTGACCAAGAAAGTCTCAGTGGAGAAACCATGCTTTCGGCCTTTTGCTTATCAATTGTTCTGTTTCCCTGAATGTCAGGGAGGTCTTTGCCTCAGGCCACCCCTTTGTGAAGCCTGAAGAAAACAGTTTTCAAATGGAAATGAATGGGCATCACCTGTGGCTCTTTGCTTAATTGCTTTGGAAAGGGATGTGTCTGAATCAGCCTCTTGGCCCTGTGTGAGGTTGTGGCTTAGATTCTCAGCACCTGATGGATATAAAGAGAGATCCCATGTGTGCATCCAAAACCAAAATGGCCAAAAGAGCAATTTTTGTGAATGAAGCCTCTCGCATTCATTTGTAAGGTTCCTGACCACCATCAAGTGAGAATACGGATCCTTTGGTTCAAATGAGTTATGCACAGCCCTGCAGAGGCTAACCCATAGGTTTTTGGGTTTTCTCATGGCTCCAAATCATATAAAGAATCTATACCTGACTGTCAGTAGGCCTCAAATTGGAGATGCAGAGCAGTATTAACAGCTGGCCTATCTGATCACTCCTGGTTCACTGGATGGATGTCCAGGCCACCTTGACTTTAGGCAAATGAGGGGCAAGGGAGCTTATTTTTGACACTGTCTTGGGCTGCACCCCTCATGAAAAACTCCAGCCAGAGGTTATGATAAGTGTCTATATGGAAGAAGATGAGGGCCATGTGGGAGTGTTTGGTTTTAATTGTGGTCATTTGTTTGGCGGTTGGAAGAGATAACTGGATCCACCTGGGCTTGAATTCTGGCATGATTCCTCTTAGAGACTGAGTTCTGGAATTTACCTCAAAGAAGTATTGCCATGAAATGTGTTGGGATTTTAGGAGGCCACGCATGAGATGCGCCCTTGAAAACTGAGATCGAGGGCCAGGGTGTCTTTCCACAGTGCAGTGAGAATCTCAGCCAGGATATCACATGATTTTATTTTGAAAGACTTGGCAGCCATAATTGAGAGTCTAAACACAAATGGAACTCATATTGTAGACCTCAATGATCTTGGCTTCATGTGACCTTTTGGCCACTTTTTGGGAAGCCTTGCCTGTGAGATTTCTCCAGAGATTTCATTTAAATGAGCTTCCTCAAGACATAATGGTTCCTGCATTAATTGAAACACACAGTGACTCCAACTTCATCCTTCAAAAATGGCTAAATAAATACTATCAAATTTCTGAAATTCCCATTACCAGGTGGCACTGGAGAACCTTTGGATATCCTGTTGCTGAACATGAGTGAAATAATTCCCCACGCAATGACACTTCACCGGGAGAATTCCAATTTTATTGCTAAAAGCTGTGTGCTTATATAGAACTAAGGGGGAGATGGTATGGCTTAGATAAATGGCAGCAACCCGTTTATTCACAAGTTCTTTCAAATATCAGCTCCAGAGCCCAGGAATTAGTTCTCATTGGGGCTAAGGTTCCCCACAAGCGAGATTTGAAATTGGCGCTGGCAGGAGAGTTCACAAGGCCGGGAACTTTTTGCGCCACTGCAGAAATGAAGAAGGTAGGAAGAAGAAGTCCTTAGGCGCCATGTTGGGGTTTTTCTCTGGGGTATGGCTGCCATTTATTCTTTTCCCAACATTCCACCCTTTTTGTTTTCTTAGGAAGTGGGGCATCGTTTGTCAGATCTGGCTGCTTCCTGCTGTGTGGGGGTGGTGTGGGGCCTAGAAAGAGAAGTGGAGGAATGCTCAGGGGGCAGGTATGGGGATATCATGGCAGCCAGAAATAAAACCCAGTGGCTATAGACAGCTATTTTTATAGGGGTGAAGTCAATGAATGTTCCCTGAATCCAAAGATGTCGATGGCATGGAACCAGTCCTGGATGGAAGAGATTGTTGGTATCAGCCACTGGTCCTGTAACAGAGACTCAAGGAAATACTGGAAGCGTTGCCTGGACATGGTGTCGCCAGCACCTGAAGAAGATCAGAGCGAATAAAAACAGAATGAAGATAAAAATTAAAGCAAATGTCAATTTTTGGCATAAGTTCCATGTGGGGGGACTGACATAGAAGAGGCCAAGGGCCATGAGAAAGCTTAGAAGGTGGTAAAGACTATGAATCCAGGATGGCAGATTAAGAGGTTCTCCGAGCTCGTTGTCTCCCGCTGTCTAATACCCGTTGTATTCCATCGTGCCTGGTAGTGCGCTTCATCACTGAGTGAACTGTTCTCTTGGAGATGTTGGGGATTCATCGGTCATCAGAGGCTGGTAGTGACTAAGCAAAAGCTGGTTGAAAGTTTGATTAGGAATTTTATGCAGTTGGGTTTGAAGGCACTTCATTATGCAGGGCAATAGAGCACAAAAAAGGAGCATTCAAATAATTGGCCCCAAGATATGTAGTAAGTACATGGCAAGATAGGATTGGAAGAACCCCGTTATGGGATTGGAGGAGGTAGGTTTGAGCAATTGGGTCGATAATTCCTGCAATTTAACAACATTTTTTTTATTAGCCCAGATTCATTAACATAATAGCAAAATTTCTCTCTGAGGAATAGGCATGTAACCCCTTTTTCTGCAGTGAGAAGATCAATTGCCCTTTGGTTCTGTAAAGCCACTTGTGCCAATGAAGTAACCTGCCGCTTCAAGGAACCCAGAGACTCAGCCATGGTATTGAGTGTTTCCTGCAGTTTTTGTTGAAGGTCATTGGATCCCATAGAGCATGACCTATAGCTCCACCAGAGAGTCCGAGACCCGTCACTGAGGTTGTTAAAATGAGGCCTACCAGAACCGGGAGAAAGACTACCCTACGGGTGCGGGAAGGTAGGGCCAACTGTCAGAATTCGGTGGGAGTAAACAAAGATAGCTGAGGAACTACAGTAACCAAGAAACAGGCGCCAGAGACATTGATGGTTGAGGTACTTAAAGACCCATTACACCAGAGGAAATGTCCAGGTTGCATAAACACAGGGCTCTATGGGGTGCTGTAGCTCAAGGAACAAATGGGTAAAGGATTCATTATTGGCAGGTGGAAACAGATGAAAGGAAATAAATTATTGGTGGAATAACTTTCCCACAGTGGGATACGTGTCACATGTAGGGGTTGTCCTTTTTAGAGAAATTGTAGGGTTTTGCTGGAATATTTCCTGCCGCTAATGGGACTGCTGCTAGAAGTGGACGACTAAGTGAAGCACAGAGAAAGCACTGAGAAGTAGGCACAGAAAGAGGGGTGGAGTTTAATAATCAAAAAGTTTGGTGTAGCAAATTGAGCCATGTGGGAGGGGGACCTGAGAGGGTTGAAGGCTCTGAATCCTCTTTGGATGAGCTATGGATATGATCTCGAAGTTTTGATTCTGAGTCCTTAATGTGTTCGACTACCTGAATGGTTGCCTTAGGTTGCGTAATCAGGGTGCGGCCAATAGTCATCCACCCTGTGGGTCTGACTGAGGTTGTCCGAGCATAGACAGCAAACTCAACATAGCCCCATCGTTTGGCCTTGGGGTCAGGTTTATCTAAAGTATACCATCCATTGTTACCAGATGAAGAGCCTTTATGCCACTTTATGTAACTAGAAGTCCACCCTTCAGGGTAACCAAATGAGTGGTAAGAATAGCTACCACGTTCATCATGGAACATGCATGACCAATAGGGGCACCCATTATAAATCTCAGGCCACCAATGACAATAGTCTTTTGTTTGATCAAAAAGGAAGCAAATGAAAGGCCAGTTCCAGCTACCAGGGACGAAGGTCCTTGAAGGTGACAATTTTAGGGAAATAGAGGTGCAGTTGTGGATGAAGCAAGTAGTTGCATCCACTGCGCAGACCTTCTGCATGCCATGTTCTGAGTATCGTTCCCAAAAAGTGAATAAATGCATGGTAGGTGAGGAGGGTAAAGACCAGTCCTGACAGAGCACAGAAAATAAGCAGAGCACAAAAAACAAGCAGTTAGAGAAGACTAGGGTGTTGGGAGAGCTCATTGTGCCTTCTTTAAGAGGAATTGGGCTGCAAGGAAAACCGTGTGAGCCACAACTAAAATGGGTGAGATGGGTGTGGAGAGCAGGAGTAAAGGGGAGGTTCAGGAGGTGATTCTTGGAGTTCCTCTGGGGTGGCCCTGTCTTCAGCAGGTGGGGCCTCCTGGTGATGTGGCTTCAACCTAGACATGTGAATCCAGGGAGTGAGACAGTTGTCTGGTAAGGAGAGTTTGGCGGCGGTAAGGGTAAAGAGAATGACAGGATAGGGGCCTTCCCATTTTGCGGCAAGAGTCCCTTTCTCCTCTGGGGTATTATAATAGACTAGACTAACAGGTGTTAAGGGAGGAGTGTTTGGAGAGGAGACTGGGTCCGGAAGAAGCCAGTCCTGATATTTCCAGAGTTCCGAGCGGAGATGGAGCAAGAGAGGCAAAGACAAATCTCGGGTGAGAGGTCCTTGTGAAATGACCAACCCAGGGGTTATAAGAGGTCTTCCATACATTATCTCAAAAGGAGACAGTAAAGATGGTTTCTTAGGGAGAGCTCTGATTCGAAGCAAAGCCAAGGGAAGGAGTTTGAACCAGTCTATGTTTAATTCCATTGTCAATTTGGTAAGGACTTCCTTTAGAGTACGATTTACCCTTTCCACTTTCCCTGAAGCCTGGGGGAAATATGGACAGTTGAAATGCCACTTGAAGGAGAGGGCTTGAGAGACCTTTTGTGTGATCCTAGAAGTAAACTCAGGGCCATTGTCATATTGTAGGGAAGTGGGCATACCAAACCTGGGGATGATGTCTGTCAGTAAGATTGAAGCTACAGTGGAAGCCTTTTTATTGGAAGTGGGAAATGCCTCAACCCAACCAGAGAAAGTGTCCACAAAGACAAGGAGGTATTTAGTGCGCCATACTGTGGGCATGTTGGTGAAGTCTACCTGCCAGTCAGCAGCGGGAATGTGTCCCCGGGCTTGGTGGAAAGGGAAAGGTTTGGGCCTTAAAGGAGTATGAGGGTTGGTCCGCTGACAGATCTGACAATTAGAGGCTATATTCTGTAGCATGGCTTGTCAGAGGGGGTGAGGGAAAAGAAACTCTGTAAAAAGAGGGTCAAAGACTGAGAATTGGAAAGGAATAGAGTATGAAGGAACTTGAAAAGATGCTTGTTCTTACTGAAAGACGTAGGGGCTTCAGATGAGCTGTCTAAATTGGCCATTATATGTCCCCCATGGAGGCCATAATTGAAAGTGGTAGCAGCCATTCGTGCCGCCTGGTCAGCTTTGGCATTGCCCTCAGTGATAAGAAAGCCGTCCTTCTGATGGGACCTACAATGGACAACTCCCAACTGGGTGGGTAAGTGGCCTCTATTAGATTGGTTATAAAAGCTGAATTAGTGATCGCATTACCTTTGGTGGTAAGTAGGCCTCGCTACTTTCAAATATCAACATGGGATAATAAGATATGGAAGACATATTTTGAATCAGTTTAGAGGGTGAGGGATTTGCCTTGTGCTAGAAGGCAGGCACGAGTGGATGCTATAAGTTCAGCCTACTTGTCTGTAGTTCCTGAAGGCAAAACTTTGGCCTCTATAATCTCAGTGGCTGAAAATACAGCGTATCCAGAGTAATGAGTTCCGTTCTCCCTAAAGGAACTGCTGTCAGTAAACCAGATAAGGTCAGGCTTTCTGAGTGGTCTCTCAGAAATGGAAGAATGACAGGGGAGGAAATCATCTAAGGTTTCCAAGCAATTATGAGTTGGTATGTGAGACATGGGAGTCATTGGGAGCAGTGAGGCAGGGTTCAGTGCAGAGCAGGGGAGGAAAATAATATTAGGGTTTTCCAGAAAGGAAGTGAGGGGCGACAGAAATCTGGATGTAGGGAGAGTTTGAAGGCCCTTTTAAGCTAAAAGATCCTTCAAGTGATGTGGGGAGTGGATAGTTCAAGGGGCCCCAAAAGTCAGCTTAGAGGCTTCTTTGTGTAAAATTTGTCCATAGCCAGAGCTCTTAAGCAAGGGACCCACCCACTGATGGTAGGGTCTAGTTGCTTGGACAAATATGACACAGGTGCAAATGTACGCCCATAGTTTTGACCTAAGACCCCAAGTGCTTGCCCCCCTTTTTCATGGACATATAGATGAAATGTTCTTGAAAGATCTGGAAGGTGAAGGGCAGGTGCCTTTAAGAGGAGTTGCTGAAGCCTGCGGAAGTGGTAGATGGGAAAGGAGGCAAGAGATTCACTAGGGGGTCCATTTGCTAGGTCATACAGGGGTTTGGAGAGAAGAGAATAATTTGGGATCCAGGCCCTAAAATAACCTGCTAATCCTAGGAATGATAGTATTTTGGCTTTCGTATAGGGCACTGAAAGATCACAGAGGAGTTGCCTCCTATCCAGTGTTATTTCCTTTTTCCCGGGTGTAAGGCAAAAACCAAGATAGGTGACCGGAGACTGGGAAACCTGGGCCTTGTGGGGAGACTCCCTATATCCCTTGTCTTCTAGGAATTTATGAAGCTGAGCAGTGTGGGATTGAGAGTGTTCCCAGAAAGACTACATAGAAGAAGGTCATAGACATATTGAAGTAGAGTAGAGTCAGGACAGGTCAGGTGAAAGGATGTGAGGCCCTGGGCAAGAAATTGGCCAAAGAGATGGGGGCTATCCCTGAATCCCTGTGGGAGGACAGTCCAGGTAAGCTGATGAGAATGGCGGGTGTGAGAGTCAGTCCATGAAAAAGCAAAGATATCCTGAGATTCTGAGAACAAGGGAATAGAAAAGAATGCATCTTTTAAATCTAGGACTGAGAAGTGAGTAATAGTGGCATGGATCTGAGAGAGGAGGGTGTAAGGGTTGGGCACTAGCGGGTGGATGGGGTCCACAGAGGAGTTGACAAGGCGAAGTTCTTGAACCAGCCTGTAGGACACGTTAGGTTTCTTAACTGCCAGAATGGGTGTGTTGAAAGGAGAGTGTGTAGGCCTAAGATACCCCTTTCATAATAAATCCTGGATGATGGGTTCTAATCCAAGGAGGGATGTGGTTGTGAGTGGATATTGTGGTTGACTAACATATCTTGAAGGGTCCCGTAAGACAATATGAATAGGACTGCATTTAGCCATAAAGGGTGTAATTTTGTCCCAAACCTCAGGGTTAAATGGTTTAGATAGTCGTGGGAGAGTGCATGAAGGAGGTGTATCTGCCCCTAGGAATATCATGAGGAAATGAGAGGTAGGAGAGGTGTGGGGTGATAAGTGAATGGTGACTTTTAATAGTGAGAGTATGTCCCTTCCCAGAAAGGGAATGGGGCAATGGCTCATAACAAGAAAGGAGTGAGTGAAGGACAAAAGGGATCGCTGCATATAACATGATTGGGGGGGGGGGGTTGAGGAAAAATCTTTTTACCTCCTACCCTGACAATAGGAGTTTTTGAGCCTGTGGTAGGACCCTAATACTCCCTCAAAATCGAAAAAGCGGCACCAGTATCCAAGAGGAAGTTAATGAAGCGTCCATCCACCAGGAAGGTGACCCTAGGCTCTTGATTCTTGATGGTAATAGTCTGGAGGGAAGGCCCAGGACTCCGTCAATCCTCCTCTGCCAAGCCCAGGTGAGGCTGTGGTTGCTGGGCAGCAGACCAACCTCCCTTCTGGGTTGTTGGGCAGTCTGCCCCCCAGTGTCCACTTTGATGGCATTTTGCGCAGGGGTTGTAGTGTGTCCTCGGCGAAGAACAATTCCTGGTCCAATGTCCCTCTTTACCTCATTTGAAGCAAGCTCCAGGGGGGGTCATATTGGGACGGCATGGTGATGGCCTTCTCTGAATGAGCTGGGCCAACATTTGGAATTTGGCATTTTCAGCCCTCTGCCTACGGAATTCACTTTCATCCTCTCTACCATGAAAAACCTTGAAAGTGACAGCAAGGATTTTGGTCTGAGGAGTAGCAGGGCCCTGTTCAAACTTTTTAAGCTTGGCTTTAATGTAAGGGTAGCTTTGGGCCAGAATATATGTCATTAAGACATGACGGCCATCAGAGGTTTCTGGGTCGAGGTTTGTGTACTGCTGAAGGGACTTGGTTAGTCTATCCAGGAATTCTGAAGGTGTTTCCTCCTTCCTTTGAATGACCTCCTGCATCTTTTGAAAGTTAACAGCCTTGCGGGTGGCCTTTTTCAGTCCCGCCAAGAGGCAGGATGTAAAAAGGTCACTAGACTGTAAGCCCATAGGGGATCCTGCTCTGGGACAGCATGAGGGCCTGTGGGTGGTTATGATTGGTCCTATGATTTTCATCAGCATGGGCTTGGGCTAGCTCCCAGAACCATTGCCTTTCCTTGGGGAGAAGTTTATTGGCCAAGAGTATGTAGATGTCATGATGAGTGAGGCTATATGCTTGCAGTACCCATTGAAACTCCCGAATGTAAGTGGTGGGGTCAGTGGTGAAAGAGCCTAACTTCCTCTCTAGCTGAGTAATGTCCGACATGGAGAAGGGCACGTGGACTCTGATGACACCCTTGGGACCAGCTACCTCACGAAGGGGTGCGATTGTCTTGGGGGTGGGAAGGAGTCCCTTAGACCTGGTAACAGGAGGACTGAAAGAGGCAGGCGGTGGACAGGAAGGAAAGGGAGGGGAATGGAATGTGTCTGTGGAAGAGGAGGAGGTGGAGCAGGCAGAAGAGTGGGGAAGGGAGGGGGATGAAATGGAAGGTTGAGGATCCGTGGAATCAGGCAGAGGAAGAGGAGGATTTTGCGGGAGAGAAGGGTCAGTTGGGGCTGGGGGATAAGGTGGGGGTTGATCTGCTGGGTCGAATGAGGAAGAATCTGCGAAGTCAGGAGTAGAACTAGGGGAAGAGAAGGGTTTGCAAGCAAGAAGGACCTGAGAGGGAGGGCAGGAGGAGCAGAGACAGGGTGCTGTGCGAGAAGGCTAAAACATTCAATACAGGGAAACTCACTCCACTTTTTCAGATGCTGGCAGTAATTAAAAAGGTCCAAGAGGAGGTTTGGATCTAAGGAGCCTTCTGGAGGCCAATGATTGCCATTATCCAGTGGATATGTAGGTCAATCTTGGGTACAGAATTTGATTAGAAGTTTGGGCTTGATGTCTGGTGTGAGGGAGAGTGTGGCCAGATTTTTTATTAAACTTTTGAGAGGTGAGGTTTCAGGTACAGATAAAGAGGTGCCCACAGTCACAGGGAGAGATGGAAGAGAGAGAGAGAGAGAGACAATAAGTGTAAGCAAGAGAGACAAAGAGAAAACCCGGCCTGGAACGGACTCCGGGAAGCGCTCAGGGCGAATGGGGGTCAGGTGGGCATCCCCAAAATGACCAGCCGTCATGAGGAAATACAGAGGGCACTACCTGATCGTCACCAGTGAAGTGCGATCTGTGAGACCCAATGGGTTCGGAGCCACGGGCAACCTGACATCAGGAAAGTTTTCGAACGCAGCAGAAGAAGTAAGTAATAAAAATAGAACTCCGGCTCCAGCAGAATGCAGTTCCAGGATGGGAGTTCAGTTTTTCCCCGAGCAGAGAGGCAGCTTCAGCCAGACACAGCAGGCCTGCAGGAAACAGCAACTCTAGCCGGCAGCAGCAGCAGCAGCAGAGGAGGAAAAACCACAGAGCCTCTCATGTAAACTCAGAAGCCTCACACCCCAAAGGGAAACGGATCACCAGAGGGTCCACTGCAACCAGTAAAGGTCTTAGTGGGAGGAATTCCCTCCCCCCTACCAGGTGTCTAGAGTGTGGCAGACGATCATGGTCACAAAGCCAGCGGTAGCCCGAAGGGAGTTGGCGAGCCGGGGTCAGGGGAGGCTTACATACAACAAATCAGTGGTGAGTGCAGGAAGCCTGCTTCTGAAAAGAGCAGACCAGGGCAGAGTGCCACGGTGGAGCAGTGGATGGGGCTCTTGTTGGAAAGAGCTCACCCATATCCTCACACGGGGCACCAGAATGAAAGAACTCCCCACGCAAAGGCACTTCACCGGGAGAATTCCAATTTTATTGCAAAAAGCTGTGTGCTTATATAGAACTAAGGAGGAGATGGGAGGGATTAGATAAATGGCAGGCAATCCGTTTATTGACAAGTTCTTTCAGATATCAGCTCCGGAGCCCAGGAATTAGTTCTTATTGGGGCTAAGATTCCCGGCCAGCAAGATTTGAAATTGGCGCCAGCAGAAGAGTTCACACAGGCGGGAACATTTCGCACCACTGCAGAAAAGAAGAATGTAGGAAGAAGAAGTGCTTAGGCGCCATGTTGGTTTTTTTTTTCTGGGGTATGGCTGCCGTTTATACTTTTCCCAACAATGAGTATACCAGACAGTGCCTTGATTGACTGGTTTTTATGAAAATGGTGTTTAACAGAGATGCCAGAAAGTTGGATCCTGCTGATTAGTGGGCCAAGAGCAATGGTGGGCATGTGTGTGATAAAACATCAGTGGTGGGACCATGTGGATCTGCCATTGGCTTCCAAATGGCTTGTGACTGACATGGTGAAGCCAGCAGACCCTTATATGTAAAGGCATCTTGTTACATGGAGAGGATTCAGGACATTGTTCAGAATCAGGTTGCTATGTTCAAGAGGGCAAGCTATGTGGAATAGAAGCCTGGTTCTTGTATTCTCCTACAGACCCTGACCCACCACATGTGACAGAAATCCCTCACGCACTGTGTCCCCGTTGAACTCCTTGTATTTCATGAAGCAAATACCAAACTTCCAGTGCAGCACCAAGAAATACCACGAAAATAGAGGATGACCATATGGCTTCATAGTCCACACTAGAGACATTTAGCCCCAAGGGGCCACAGTTTACCCTCAAAGGGAGAATTCAGCACTGGTGTCTCATGTTCATTGGAAAATAAGAAACCATGTCCTCCAGGTCACATAGATGCAGACCCAGGTTTATGGTTTCACTAGAAAGGAAGCTAAAGCACTTGACAACAACATATATTTCAAGTGCCCAACCTCACAGGCAGTATCTCAAGAAGTCTCTAGGACAACAGACCTCCATGTTTTTGAAGTGTTTACCCTGTCCCTTACTTTTGGAAACTCCTCTAACACTTCCAAGGTTGTGAACTCCTGATCGCATTCCATTCCAGATATGTATTCATGGATTTTCTAACTCTTCTCCTCTAATTGTGTCTTACATGGGGTGAAGGTGTTGTCAAGGTATTGTTCTGGATGAGAGTGGGAAGATTTTTGTGTAGCACATATTTACATACACATTGGATTCATTTTCCAATTTTCCATTTGAAATACTGAATCCCTGTCAGTAACCCATACCCTAATAGACTCTGACTACTAATCCTAATATGATGGAGACAAATAACCCAAACATAATATTAATACAAGCAGTTCAGAGGAGGCATGGTGTATAGTTGGTCTTGCCTTTTGCATGATATAGTGTAGGAGTTATAAATCTTGTCAATTGTTTGTTGAAATAGTACTCCATGTGTTTTTAAAGTTAACACATATGTGAATTTCTGTCTCCTTTTTTCTGTAGCCAATTCAGCACATGTATTTTTATATGCACATAAAAAATCCTACCTGGTATCACACGTACATTTTTGTGAGGTGGCTAACTTAGCAGAAACAAAGTATGAGAAGAGATCACCCCTCCTAAATGCTTTTGGAACTGAAAATTCAAACTATGAGTGAGATTTTTAGTTGAACAACATTATACATAAATCCATGTTCAGTAAAATTAATATTTTTGGATCGGTGGATGATATATATTTCACGATGAATTTTGATTGGCATATATATTGCTACTTTCTAATGTTTCTCTGTGAGATATATATATATATATATATATATATATATATATATATATATATATATATATATTCTCTAGATTTTTCCAAATATAAAATATATGTGTCCTATTATACACTCCCTAAATAATTCACTCATGCTCATGTATGTGGTTTTATAATCAAATTTTCATACGATTATTTTCAGAAATATTCATCCACCTGAAATACATATTTGTTTTCTAGTACTGAAAACTCACTTCACTGAATGTTGCAAACAAATCCTTATATTTCTACTGTAACTGACCCAATTTAACATCAATGCAAGTAGATTCCAAAGGGGCATGATGTGTATTTTGACGTTCATTTTTATTTAACACTGGTACATTACTATTTCTTCAGTTTTTGTACATCATAGTATATACGTTTCATCCACAAGTTCACAAATTTAAAGACATTTGAAACACATTCAATCACTTCCTGCTTCAGTACACATGTATTCCTCCTTGCTTTTGACTGGTTATTTATTGAGACTTCTTTCCAAACACATTATTTTCGATTTCCATAATCAATTTTGAAGCAAAACTCACACACACTTTATGATAAACCACAACCCTAATATTACCATTAGATGTATAACTGGTTGGAATGAATGTATGTATGTCAATATAACATTTCCTGTGTATTTTCAGATATCAATTTATTCCAATTTCTAAAGTTGGAATCAGTTATATTATATATTCACACATGGTACACCTATTTGTGCCCCCAATACTAATTTATATCTCTTCTAAATATTGCTCCCAGAAATGGTGCAAGAAAGACTCATGTCACCTGATCTACATATATATTCTGTCAACAAAATGCAAAGTCACACTTACAATTGTACCAAAGCCTAAATGGAATGTGAGTATGGATTATGAAAATCACCCATGTCCAGGTTGCCTAATGCTCTCAAATGTCAATCCTATTGGTGACTACATATTTGTTTCTTCCAAAGATTATGTATTCAACCTCAAGCCTGTTGAAAATGTCTAATCCTATCAATCACTTCATCATTTGCCTGATTTCCTAATGTCTCTAATGATATCTGCTTTCCTACATATTTTCCCCAGTTCATCATTGTGACTGACTCTTCACATGTGCTGACATTTACATCTTCTGTCTACCTGAAACCCTATTGCTAAAGAACTTTTTGTCCAAATCCTATACTCACTCTTTTTTTCTAATCCTACCAACTATCTTCCTAATCCTACCAAGTATCCTTTTTTGACTGGATGTTCTCTTCGACATTCAATTATCCAAGGTACAAGGTCCTATGCCATTATGTATAGATTTATCTGAGACACATGTGCACAACATAATTCCGAGTGAAGTATCCCAATCAAGGATTCAATGCCCTTTTGGGCTTCAAATCTTACCTAGATTTGTGTTTTCATACATATATTTCACCTCTATATATCCTTATAAATATTGCAGGTTCCCAATACCATTATTCATGCAGCAGAATGATTCCTAAACCAAATCAAACATGTTACTAACCCTAACCATACTTTGTTTCCTCAATCTAACTTTACAGAAAAGCAAGGACAGAGTTGGTCTTCTATAGAAATGTAAGAGATCTTCCACCTGCTGAGAACCTCAAAGGTCCATGCAGAAGTGAACCCTGGGGGAGATATAGAAAGCTATGAAGGACCTGAGAGAGCAAAAGTCATCTTTCATGACAAAAAAAAAAACAGGTCAGGATGAAGGGGTGTGTCTGAAGCAGTCTATCTCTTCTTAATGTAGAGAAGATGGACCAAACCAGGCCTGTGTGGAGAGCTGTTCACGGGTGCCTATGTTTGATATACCATTCTTACTTGTGAAAGTGTCACAGGAAGTAGGGGCAGCCTCCATCTATTGGGACACTTGGAAGCAACTGTTAGGACAAAGAGGTTGCCAAGGCAGTGACCTCATTCAGTTCCTGAAGGAAGTGACCTATATCATTTTCTTGGTGATGGAACTCTCTGAACTTGGGATCCAGGATGCCAGGCACCCAGAGGCATTCCCAGTCACAGTCCCAATGGCCACACATGTTTGGATTACCAAGGACAGAATCGGTCTTTCTTGGTAACTACTGATGTGAGGATGGCCAAATTCCAGAAGAGCTCTGAAGAGGGGTCTTTCCTGAGAAAGCAGGTAGTGTCTCACTACTGAACTGAAACCCACAGTGCCTCCAACTTCATCCATGAAAATTGGCTAGATAAATACAATAAAATTTTTTAAATTCCCTTAACCAGGTGGCACTGGAGAACCTTTGGATGTCTTTTTCCTGGTCATGAGTGTACAAGAGAATGCCATGATTGACGGTATTTCATGAAAATGGTGTAGAACAAAGATGCCAGTAAGTTGGACCCTGCTGAGTAGTGGGCCTTTTGCAGTGGTGGGCAGGTGTGTGATAATACAGCTGTGGTGTGGCCATGAGGATTTTCCATTGCCTTCAAAATGGCTTGTGACTGATATGGTGCAGCCAGCAGACCCTTCTTGTTATATGGAGAGGTTTCCGGGCAAAGTTCAGAGTCAGATTTCTATGGACAAAGGGGCAAGCTTTGTGAGATAGAAGCCTGGTTGTTGCATTCTCCTGCAGACCCTGACCCACCACAAGTGACAGAACTCCCTCTAATACTGGGTCCCAGTTGAACTCATTGTATTTCATGAAGCAAATACCAAACTCCCAGTGCAGCAGCAAGAAACACCACGAAAAGTGGAGGATGACCAAATGGCTTCACAGTTCACACGGGGAGACAGTTAGCACCAAGTGGCCACAGTTTACCTACAAATAGAATATTCAGCACTGCTGCCTCATGTTCATTAGAATACAAGAAACCATGTCCTCCAGGTCACGTAGATGCAGACCCAGCTTTTATGGTGTCACTAGAAAGGAAGCTAAATCTCCTTGCAACAACATATATTTCAAGTGCCCAAACTCAGAGGAAGTTTCTCAAGAAGTCTTTAGGCCGGCAGAGCTCCATGTTTTTGGAGTGTTTACCTGTTAGACCAGGACGCTAGAAAAGACCACTGACTCAAATTAAAATCAAATAAAATTAAGCTTATTATTTCCACCGGCCATGCTGCCTCTCCCTCCCAAAACGAAGGGAACAAGACAGCAACCCCAGCTTTCCTACAGCCCAGCTTTATAGCCCAGAAAGTTACACAAAAGGGGGGTTACAGATAACAGAACTCTGATAAACATCACACTAAAGGTAGTTTACAATTTTTTTGCTGTCCCTACATGAGAATTCATGAGGACCATTAGAGCCTCAGAGAGGGTTGTTGTCTTGCCAGAGAAGGCAAATATTTATGATGTGTCACTAAAGTTTCTGAGAGGGCTGCTATCTGGTAAGAGAGCCAGGCATGTGTGAGTTCAAGGCGTGGGCAGGCATTCCACGCAGGTTCAGAATTTGAAGTAATTAATGGTAAAGCCAAAATTATCTTTTCATGGCTTTGTGGCATGATGGCTCCCAATTTTAATAAAAGATCAGGTTGGGTCTACAATTCCCCCCTTTTCTCTGTGTCCCTTTCAAATCTTTGATAGATTATGGGAAGAACACTGAGGAAATTTTAATCCCTCAGGTAAGAGTCTCCAAATTTTTAGAACTCACCCAAAACCGATCTCGCTGATTTTACCCTTCTTAATTGATAGTCTATTTATCTTTCTCTCCATTGTTGTAAGAAGAGTGGCATCACTAATTTTTTCTTCTTCTGTCCTGAGACAGGGTGACGTGAGTGGGCTCGGCGTGAGGGACATGAGTTGCCTATTAGAAGTCAGTTGAGAGACATGAGTTGCCTTTTAGAAGTCAGTTCGGTTTGAAGTCAGGTTGGGGAAGAACAGGTTGTAAAGTCATCTGTGAATGGGTTCTTCTATGAGTGAAACAAAAACCATGAGTACTGGATAAATGTTGCAGCAGCTAGAACATGTCACTGTATAGAAATTCCCTCACCAGTCTTTAATATCCCCAGTTATCAGGACTGTCAACTTAATATTTAACTTTAAGTGTTACAGTTGGCCCTCCCAATAAGACACAGTTTAATAATTTAATGTCATCTGATCTTGTAAAATCCTTTTACTAGTATGACCTCTGCGTCTAATAGAGAAACCTTTAATTCTGTTACTCAGGGCTGGATAATCGTACTAGCAAACACCAAGCCTACCTTTGTAGGTTAGGAATATCTGTAGGTCTTAAACTAAAAACTTCTGCCTGTGGCAGCTCTTCTTGATAGTCTCTTTTTATAAGTATTAGGCATTCCTGTGTGAGAATCCTTCTTTGTAGCCTCCAGTCTTACTTGTTTTGGGAGGATAAGATAAAGTGCATACCTTAAAATTTTATTATTATTATTATTATTATTATTATTATTATTATTATTATTATTATTTAATATGCCCAGGAGTGGCTGTATTTTGGTCTTAACTGTCTTTGCTAAGTGTTTAAGATGAAGCAGTCAAACTGACTTTTGTTTCTATCTATTGTTAACAGTCAGCTGAGCTTTTGTGGGAATCAATTCTGGGGAAACTTGAGAGGAGATTTTCAGTTCTGCTAGTGCCATTTGCGCTAGGTGGGTCCAGGTCTTGCTTGACCCTTTGGCTTCCCTCAGAAGCATCAGGGATGTCTCCTTTCTCTGATGACTCTCCTCTTTGTAACAAATGCACTGATTGGCTTTCTGTTCACCAGTGGTCTCATTAATCTCCCTGATCAGGAGGTTATGTGGCTCAGAGTTGCAAAGCTCTTTAGAGAAGTCCCCTGTTCCCTGGATTCAGACTGACTCAGAGGGCAAGAGCCAAATATTGGTTTTTTTGGCCCTTTTCATTTAACATTAATTTTAAATCCTAATCTTAAACATCCAGCAAATAAATTTTAACAGCCTTATATTAAGAGTACTTGGCTTTAATGTCTATAACTTTATAATTACCTTTTTATTAATTTGGATCTGTATTATTCTGTCTGTATTGTAGTTGATGACTTATTATCTTGAATAAACCCATGTTGTGTTCTTAAAGCAACGCATTTGTAAAACACTAACAGGGAATCTTTAGATCACTTATAAGAAAATTTCAAACTAAAATTAACAAAAGTAAAAGTACTTAGTTCGTGTAATATCTTCTCTGAATTTTTTGGCTGAGTTACACATTATATCCCCTGTTTGAGATCCTAGGAATATTGACAATAAAAAAAAAAACTTTTTAACATAACTTTAAAGAAATATTATCTGATCTACATGTTTCATAGTCATTCTCACATGTAGTAAGATGGGACACACAGCCTTATCTCAGGTAAGGCAGGGCTCTTTATAAATCTTAAGTATTTTAATTCTAAAGCTGATCTTTATATTTAAATATCTTTTGACAAAGTTTACATAAATTGTTTGAGGTCACATGAACATTAGCTAACACCATATGATATCACATTTAAAACATGAATTAAAGAAATGCTGAAAGTTTTTAACCTTTACAAAGATTAGGCTCTAATTAACTTAAAAATACATTTAAATTGTTCCCCAATGTAAAAAGTAACATAAAAATTTACATATCTTATTGATAACAGGTAAATAAATCCACAATATATTTTTTACCACACAACTTCAGAGCACCAGCTTGATATAATTCTCTTTTAAGGTTTCTACCTTACAGACTTGCATACCTGTAAGATATGAAAACATTAATAGCATAACAATTACATTTATGTTTCTACATTAATCAAGTTTGGCTTTTAAAGAAATGGCAGTACAGTGCTCTAAAATAACAGTTCTTATTTAATCAGTTGTTTAATTTTTATGGTTGCTTGCTCTAGAAAACATAAATCTTAATAAACTCAATGTTATGGGTAAACTTATGTTTTAAGAAATTTTTGCCTCATTAACACATGACTGATTTTTACAATCTTATACAGAGTTTACTAAAAAAAATACAGATCATAGTAAATCAATCAGATATCTAACTAAAGTACTCATGAATGAGTAATCCCATATCAAATTTACTTTACTTATTTATCAAAAAGTTAGAGAAACGTATTGAACAGTGTAAACCATTTTTATGTTGAAGGAAAGGTACTAGAGCCAAGGCATATTAGACATTTTGTAGATGTTAATATTTTGTTAGATGTTTGAACACCTAGAAAACTTTGTAAGCTTAAATTTAAAGACATTTGTTTTTATCTCTTTATCCAATTTAAATTGAAACATTTAAATCACGTGAATTAAAGATCTTTGGATCCACTTTTTAAAATTTGTTTTTATGAGCGCTTTTATTTATGAGCGCTCCTTATATATGTTAATTTATGTATCATATATATGATATACGGACATATGTATATATAGACATACAACACATAACAAAATTGTGCACACATAATAATAGTAAAGGCCTCGTAGCATTTCGCAGGTGAAATCTTTATTGCAATGTTTCAAGAAGTCCACAGTTGGTCAAAGATAGAACTGATCAGAAAAACATTAACCTAGCTCTGTATGCTCAAAATCATGAGGTCAAAAAACATAAAGTATCTCAGAAAAAAAATAAGAGTCCTAGAAAAAATGACTTGCCAGTAATTAGAAAATACCATACAATTTACCTTTTTTTCCCTTAGATCTCAAATCAGTCTCCAACAAAGCTTGCAGGCTTCTTTCATTTGCATTTCAACATAAGTCATGGCTGAGGTCTGGAAGGAGCAGGAAAAAAAACTGCTATTCTGAAGAGACATCTCAGGACTAAGGCATTTTAACCATAATTTTCAGGTTCGGATGTTGAAAATTATGATACAAGTTTATGATACAATTCACAAAATTTTATATCTTTACATCTTGTTTGGTCAACAGACACCATACTATGATTTACTATCCATGTCCAAATTAATGCACTGGTACACACAGTGACATTTTCCCAGGCTACCCAATTCAAAATTGGTGAAAAAAAAAGACTGTATGATTGGGAAGTTTCTTGCCAACTTGGAAGTAGAGTTCTTCAGTTATCCATCCTAAGTATTTAAGTTCTCTGGCATGAATTATCTGAAATCATAAAATAAACAATTACCTAAACCCGACTTTTAACTGCAAGATTGTGCAATGCTTCAAAAACCCATTCAGATACCAGATTGTTAAAATAAAACATCATCATTTCGACACACATTCAGCTAAGATCATTCCCAAAAAACAATTTATAATATCAACACATTATTGCACATGCCTTAAAGGGCCAGAAACAAAGACACAATACAGACCGAAAGGAGGTCCAGACTATGGCTGTCAGAGAGAACCCTTTAAACCAGAGCAGATAAGAGAAAAATCTCGTACACCAGTGGGACCATAGCTGTCCCCACAAGGGGACCAGATGTTTTCACAGAGCGGCAACCTGAAATGTAAAATAAAGTGTCTCCATGGTGATTTTACTGCATTTAGTGTCCGCTTTTTCTTTTTCTCTTTTTTTAACAAGACAGAGGTGGCATAATCCTTACAGTGCAGGGAAGAAAGGAGGTAATTCCCTGAATCAACAGGGCTTTGGCAGCTGCTGGGAGTCCCTCAGTTTCTCCTTTTACATACAGGATTAGCTCCTCTGATTCAGTTCCACACCAAGCATGCTCTATCTCCTAACATTTCAGTAGATAGGTCTCACAAAGTTCCGGGGCAGAGGGGGGGTACAAGATTTGTAACTTAAAGTTTGGTTCCTGACCTTGAAGCCAATTAATACCAATTTAATAATGAGGACTGGGTTTTGAGAAAAAGAAAAAAGGAGGTTTATTGCTTGGCTAACAAAGGAGAAACACAGGGGACTCTGCCAAAGTTGTGACTCTCTTTATCTGGAGGGACAAGGGGTTTTAAAGGAGTTTCACTTGTTAACCTGGGAGATACTCTGTTCTTAGGTCCCCAGCAGGCATTTCCCTCTGCAATGGGTGTGCTCCAGGCAGCCAGCTAGGCGCTTCTATCATCCTGCTTCGCAAAGGGGGATAAAGTTCATTGCAGTTCCTTAAAACACAGTCCAAAGGGGTGTCAGGCTTACTCTCTTTATTTCTGATTTTCATGTCCAATATACTTAAGTTTTTACCACCAAAATCACACAACAAAACGAACAAAAACAAACAAACAAAAAAACAAAAAATAGAACACAGAACACAAATAAACAGAAACCCGGTTTCTAAACACAGAAACAGGGGAACAGTGCAACATCTTGCTAAAGCTCCGGGGTAGGAGCGCGTGCGTGCTCATCGGCACCTCTCTACAGTTCCAGAGGAATTCCCTACAGTAAAGAACAGAGGACAGAAAGATTCTCGTTACTGTTCTGCACAGAAGTATATGTGAGCCTCCCCGTGCCACATCTCTGTCATCAGAAGAGATCTCCCTTAACTGGATATCAGATGTTATAAAGGAGCCACTTACCTATGGGGGCCTCCTCCATCAGGTGCTTGCTAATAGTTTTAGTGCAGAGGTTCACTGTAGTGCTCCCTGGACTAAAGGCTCTTTTCCAAATATAAAGAAGATGGACCAAATCAGGCCTTCGTGGAGAGCGGTTCCTTGGTGCCTATGGTTGATATACCATTCTAATTTGTGAAAGTGCCACAGAAAAT
Source organism: Callospermophilus lateralis (assembly GCF_048772815.1). Lineage (NCBI taxonomy): Eukaryota > Metazoa > Chordata > Mammalia > Rodentia > Sciuridae > Callospermophilus > Callospermophilus lateralis. The sequence continues at coordinate 347,705 of NW_027512555.1, forward strand.
AGGGTAAGCCTCCTTCTCATGGTACGCTTGAAAGCAACTGTTTGGATAAAGTGGTTGCCAAGGCAGAGACCTAATTCAGTTCCTGAAGGATGTGACCTCACCTCAATCCCTTGGTAATGGAACTCTCTGAACTTGGGATCCAGGAAGCCAGGCACACAGAGTCAGTCTCAGTCCCAGTCCCAGTGTCTCACTTGCTTCAATTTAGCAAGGACAGAGTCAGTCTTTCTTGGTACCTACTGATGTGAGGATGGCCAAATGCCAGGAGTTCTCTGAAGAGGGGCCTTTCCTGAAAAAGCAGGTAGTGGCTCACAGCTGGCTCCTGAACACTTCACAAAGTTGGACAAGGAGACCAGATCTGAGACAGGACACGCCATATTGGGGGAACATAGTATGGCCCAGCAGTCAGAGGATACTCTGGAGAGTGAGAGACCTACTTGGGGAAGGAGGTGCCTTTGTGGGTGTAGATGTGTGTTTGTGGTTTTGTCTCATGTTCTGAGAATAGGCAGGAAAGTCGGTTTGTTTGGTTTGGAGTGAACTGTTTCTAGTAAGTTGTTTCACAAGGCGAGTGTTTCTATGTCTGTGTATCCCACAGTGTCCGTGCTTGTAGACATTACAAAAGAGAATGCATCAATGGATGTTTCCTGTCAAGTCGAAAGCTTCCCAGCATTCATCCTGCCCAATTTATGAATGCACTAGGGCTTGCCTTATCGATGGGCAACACCTGCTATTTTCCTAAGTTCCTGTTTTCTTCCTGAAATCTAGCCACTCTCCAGAATAGGTTCATGCATTTGCATCCAGGATATGTACCACCTCCAACCACTGTGACATGGACATGTACTGGATAGCTGAAGAGAATGGCAAGCATCTCAGAAAAGTCAGATATCAGTGTGACCCGGAAAGTCTCAGTAGAGAAACCCTGCAAAGGGCCTTTTGATTACCTATTGTTCTGTTGCCCTGAATGTCAGGAAGTTCTTTGCCTCAGGCCACGCTTTTGTGAAGCCTGAAGAAAACAGTTTTCAAATGGAAATGAATGGGCATCACCTGTGGCTCTTTGCTTAAGTGCGTTGTAAAGGGATGTGTCTGAATCAGCCTCTTGGCCCTGTGTGAGCCTGTGGCTTAGATTATCAGCACCTGATGGGTCTAAAGAAAGATCCCATGTGTGGATCCATAATCAAAATGGCCAAAAAAATCAGTCATTGTTGATGAAGTCTCTCGCATTCCTCTGTAAGGTTCCTGACCTCCATCAAGTGAGAAAAGGGATCCATTGGGTCAATTGAGTTCTTCAAAGCCCTGCAGATGCTAGCCCATAGGTTCTTGGGTTTTTTTATGAATCCAATTCAAATAAAGACTCTAAACCCCACAGACAGTAGGCCTCAAATTGAAGAACAGAGCTGTATTAATGGCAGGCATATTTGATCACTCCTGGTTCACAGGAAGGGTGTCCAGGCCACTCTGACTTTTGGCAAATGAGGGGAAAGGGAGATTATTTGGGACACTGTCTTGTGCTGCGCTTCTCATGGAATCCTCCTGCCAGAAGTTATGATGAGTGTCTATTTGGAAGAAGATGAGTGCCATTTGGGAGTGTTTTGGTTTTAATTGTGGGCATTTGTGTGGCGGTTGGTAGAGATAATTGGGTCCACCTTGTCTTGAATTTTGGTGTGATTCCCCTTAGAGACTGTGTTTTGGAACTGACCTCTGAGAAGGTACAAGGTCCTGTGTCATTGTATATCCATAATTCTAGGACATCTCCACGGAATGTAATTCAAAGCTAAGTATACCAATCAAGGACCAAATGAACTTCTGGGCTTCAAATCTTACCTAGATTTCTGTTTTCATACTTATATTGAAAGGTTAATAAAATAGATACTTGTCACGTCCTGTTTTTCTGTATGCTTAATAAAACATTGTTGAAATCTTGAGAACTGTTTGCTCTTCTTGTTCCCAGAATGTGCTGCCCCCAACTGCCAAACTGCAGAATGTACTCCATCAACCATTTGCACGCAAACCGCCCACTCGCCCTTAACCATCAATAAACTTCCCTCCCTGCCCTCTCCAAGGAAAATATATAAGCACTTCTTAAGCTGTTCTCAGGGCTCTCTGCTCTATTCAACTGATCTCTGAGCCCTTGCATGCCGGACTCCCAATAAACCCTTTGAGGTTGCATTAGACAATCTCTTGGTGGTCTCTTCCACGAACGCTCACCCGACCTTTACTTCTGGTGGCCCCAGCGAGATCCGGCAGCTGCAGATGAAAGATCCCCAATGGGCTCCTCTGGGGGTAAATAAGGCCTCTCTTTCTGGTTTCAGGATTCAGGTTAGGGTTTGACAAAATGGCTATTGGTAAAGAGCGTGAGCTCTCTCCCACGGTGGCTGACACACATGTCACAGAGCCACAGGCCATGTTCCTGTGGGATGGACTCGGGAAATCGAGGAACCATAGTCTCCTCGACTCAGTGATATTTTCTTTCAGATTTGGAATTGGCAGCCCATCAGGATTTGCCCGCTACTCAGTCCTGGTCTCAGTATTGGACGTCCATTGTCTGTCTTTATTGTCTTGTCTTGTCTGTGTCGTGTGTCTTTGCTTTCACTGTCTGTGTATATTTCATTATGGGACAGAGCACTTCAATGCCTCTGTCCCTGACCCTTAATCACTGGACCAAAGTCTGCTTAAGGGCTCAGATTCTTTCTTTTTCATTAAAACACCAGACCTGGCAGATTCTGTGTCTCAGAATAACCCACCTTTGTAGTCGGATGGCCCCTAGAAAGATGTTTCTACTTTGCACTAATTTGAAAAGTCTGAGATATTGTCTTTCAGCCGGGGCCACATAGCCATCCAGATCAATAGCCATATATCTTAACTTGTCAGGACCTCTGCAAATCTCCTCCTCCATGGGTGAAGCCTTTCCTTGTCCCTGCACCCACTCCTACTCCTTCCCCTACGATTCTATCTCTCAAACTCTCTGCTCCTCAACCTCCACCCTCTGTTCTCCCTGAGTCTCAAGACTCTACTCGTCCTTATCCTCTGCCCTTGTCCCCCAACCCCCAAAACCCTGTAAGTAATTCCCCTGCTGCTTACTCAGCCTCTCCACCATTCGAGGAAGCCAGGATGGCCCAGCACCCTCCAGATGACTGTCCAATGGCACACACAGCCCCTCCTTCCCTAGAGGAAGCTGGCCCGGCTAAAAAAACTCAGAGAACTCGCCAACGTTTTCACACCTGCCTACTTGGGATGACTGCCAACAACTCCTAGGGACTCTCTTCACGACAGAGGAATGAGAGGAAAAACCTCCTGGAAGCTAGAAAAAAATATCCTCGGACTTGATGGGCGACCAACACAACTTCCCAACATAATCAAAGCCGGCTTCCCCTTAAACCAACCCAACTGAGACCCCAACACCTTTGAAGATAGGGAGCATATGTCCAATTATTGCCAGGCTCTAATAGCGGGTATCCAAGGGGCCGCTAGGTGACCAACTAATTTGGCCATGGTAAGAGAAATTATTAAAAGGCCTGATGAATCTACCTCTAGGTTTCTAGAGAGAATTATGGAGGCATATAAGAGATATACTCCTTTCGATCCTCAGGCAACAGATCAAAAGGCATCTGTCATGATGGCCTTAATTGGGGAAGCTGCCATGGATATTAAAAAAAAAAAAAAGTTAAAAGAGAGATTTAGTCAGAGAAGCCAAAAAAATATACTATAAAAGAGAAACAGGGAAAAAGAAAGGGAGCAAAGGGAGGATGAGAGAAGCAAAAGAAAGACTAAGGCATTGACTTAGATCCTGGTCACAACAAGAAAGAGGCCAGAAATTAAGACATAAGGTGACAGGAAGGGATACCTGGGCCCGTGCCAGAGGCCACCCCTGGCCTCAGATCAATGTGCCTACCGTAAAAAAAAGGACACTGGGCCAAAGAGTGCCCTTTAAAGAGACAGACACGCCAGCCAGCCATTCTGACTCTGGAGGATGACTAAGAAAGTTGGGGCTCAGATTCCTTCCCCTAGCTCAGGGTAACTTTTGAAGAGTAGGGGACCCCAGTAAACTTTGAAGTGAATACAGGAGCAGTATACTCAGCCCTTAGGGCCCCATTGGGCCGTCTATCAAATAAAAGGTCTGTAGTTCAAAAGGCTAATGGCAGTAAATATCGGGCTTAGACTACTAAGAGGACCATGGACCTGGGGAAAGGAAAAATCCATCACTCCTTCCTATTAATCCCAGAATGCCCGCACCCATTGATGGGCAGAGATCTGCTCACCAAGCTCTGGGCCAAAATAACTTTTAACCCTTAAAGCCCCCAAAAGAAATTTCTAAATCCTTCAGTAAAAACTCCTATAGTCACGGCTGTAACTATATTAGTAGAAGATAAACATCCACTCTTCACACCCCCCAAGACTGATCAAACAGGCAAGCTACCGCAGAAATGGATAACAGATTACCCAGATGCCTGGGCAAAAACTGCTGTGTTAGGCCTGGCCGTGAAACAACCTCCAATAACAGTGGAGTTAAAAACCTCAGCCTCCCCAATCAATGTCAAATAATATCTTCTAAGCATAAAAAGCTAAAGATGGGATAAGGCCCTATATTCAGAAATATCTGGCCTTAGGCGTCCTAAGGCCCTGTCAATTGGCCTGGAACACTCCCCTGTTATTAGAAGAAAAAGCCAGGAACCGGGGACTATCAACCTGTTAAAGACCAAAGAGAGATCAACAACAGAGTGCAGGACATTCACCCCACAGTACCCAATCTGTTCAAACTGCTTAGCACTCAGAACCCTGAGCAGAAATGGTATACTGTCCTGGACTTAAAACAAGCTTTCTTTTGCTTGCCTCTGCATAAAGATAGTCAGTTGCTGTTTGCTTTTGGGTGGGTAGACCCAGAAACCGGAAAGTCTAGTCAACTAACTTGGACTAGACTCCCAGAGGGGTTCAAAAACTCCCCCACTCTCTTTGATGAAGCCCTCCACAGAGATCTCAACAATTTCAGAACTACACACCCCGAAGTCACCCAGCTTCAATACGTGGATCACCTGCTACTGGCATCCAACACCAAGGAAAACTGAACTGGGACCCAAGCACTATTATCGGAGCTTGCTCAACTCGGGTATAGAGCTTCTGCCAAAATTGCCCAATTTTCCAGCAAGAAGTAATCTTCCATGACTATTACCTCAGGGGAGGTAAACGATGGCTCACTGAGCCCAGAAAACAAACCGTTGAGCAGATACCAACCCCATCTTACAGCAGACAACTAAGAGAGTTTCTTGGGATTGCTGGGTTTTGCAGGTTATGGATAAATGGGTTCGCGTCCTTAGCTGCTCTTTTATACCCGCTGTTAAAGGGAGATGCCCAATTCCAATGGACCCCTGAGTAACAGGAAGTTTTAGATAACATCTAAGGACACTGACACTGAACGCCTCAACTTTACTGAGCTCAGCCTGCAATTACAGAAAGCCCTACACTAAGTTAAAAATGTACGTCAACTCACTCACCTTGGTTCAAAGAAACTGCAGGCACTCCTGTAGGATTAAGAACAGAGTTTTCCACTAACCAACTCACAGCGAAAGAAAAAAACTGAACCGGTAACAAAAGCCTGTTGGGTCAGTCAATTGTTTAATGCTTACCCTTCCAAGTTTCTTAGAGGAAAGCACCTATGAGGAACCAGACCAGGACAATTCTGGGAAGTGGACATAACTGAAATTAAGCCAGCAAGGTATGGACTTAAATATCTCCTACTCTTTGTAGATACATTTTCAGGATGGATTGAAGCCTTACACACACACACACACACACACACACACACACACACAGAAAAAAAAAAAAAAAAAAACAACGGCCCAAATGGTTCTCAAGAAGATCCTGGAAGATATTTTTCCAAGATATGGTCTGTTTAAGGTAATAGGGTCTGATAATGGACTTGTGTTCATGGCCCAGGTAAGTCACGTGTGGATTAATTGTAAGTTACATTATGCTTATATACCCCAGAGCTCAGGAGAGGTAGAAAAAATAAATAGAACCACTAAAGAGACCTTAACAAAATTAAGCTTAGAGACTGGCATAAAAGATTGGACTATGCTCCTGCCTTATGCACTGTTTCATGCGAGAAATACTCCCTCAGTTTCTTTGTGTAACCTCACCCCCTATGAAATTCTCTATGATGCCCATCATCCAGTAAGGGACCTAATCCCCAACTCTAAGGCCTAACAATCCCTTCCACAACCCTTGCTTGACAGACTTAAAGCCATTGAAAGAACTCAGTGATAACTGTGGAAACAGCTGGCCACTGCCTACCAACCTGGGGACGAGGGGATTCCACATCAATATCAAGTAAGAGACTTCGTCTACATAAGACAACATCAGGTGTCATTCCTAGAACCCCGCTGGAAAGGAACATACCAGGTGCTACTTATAACACCTACAGCGGTAAAAGTAGACAGAATCACTTTTTGGATCCATGCCTCTCATCTAAAGCCTTCGCTGTGTCCAGACTCTGGTTGGAAACTGGAAAAGACTGGTAACAATTTCAAATTTCGTATTCGCTATGTGGACAAGACTGTAGACTCTCCCCTTGGCCACCAGTACTCCTAACCCTCATCAGCCTGTTCAGCAGTGAAGGCTGATCTCAAATCCTACTAGACAAGAAGTATGGTATATCTCGCATACAGCCCCCTTAGGGACCTGGTGGCTATCTCTCCACCCAGACATTTTTCAGCTTGGTATACGTCTTTCCTATTGAGATAACCCTGATGAAGAGGATCCCACTAAAGTTTCATTAAATCCCTTCCATTCCATAGATAATTGAAACAAACTTTATGGATGCACAGAAACTCGAGCCAGATTCAGGTTGGCTAGCCTAGATTACGATATATGCCCGGCGGACTATCAAAGCCACAAACAGCCATGGCTGTGTGGGGGAAAAGCCAACTTCTTGTGTAACTCATGGGGATGTGAGCATACAGGGGCTGCCTGGTGGAACCCAAACTCCTCATCACATTCAGTACACAGCATTGGCCATATTACCAATTAGACAACCAAAAGCTATGGCCCCCAGAGGGTTCTCTAGATCCTCAAATTCTGCGTGACATTTTTAACTTCGGCAAGTGCTCAAAAGGGGAAAATTCCCCTATGCGGAATCCTTTTCCCTCCTTCACTCACATCCTGTACTATGCTTCTCCAATAGTTCCTCACCCTCAGTCTTCTGCTCTAGAGTCTCTGCTGTCACTCCCACCTCAGCAACGTGATTTCTCACCTCCAATTACTAGATCAAAAACCCAAACCTCTGCCAGTTCTCAGACCATTGCACCCTTGCTGAGGTAGCAGGTACCGACGTACCCCTCCACTCACTCACTCCTCTCTTTTTCTGTCTGTGCCTGCACTAGGTCCCACCAAGTCCTCTAAGAAGCTAAACCAAAGCTCAAACCAGCTGAGAAGAGCCCTCAGACCCCTATCCAAGATGTAATAAAAATGGCCTTTAAAGTTGCTTTGTCATCACTGAAAACAGGTTTCTAAAAATTTAAAGTCCCTCAGGGGTTTTTGGAATACTCACTCCCATCTTCACCTCTGCTCTACCTGTTCTACTGCTCAAGTTTTGTTCTAAGAAAATCCCAAACCCCTTTTCCATTATTCTTTTACATCTCATCTTCCTCATTCTCAGATCCACGGAGCTGCTCTCAGCCTCGCCTTCCCAGTCTTCCCTCTCTGTACCAGGTCCATAGATATGTCTTAAATAACCTTCTTCAGAAGTCTTCACCGAGGCTTACATTAGGTCTTTCAGCAAAAGAGTCCCTCTGAAAGAGTTCAATGTAGATAAACTTCCACTTTTCGTGTTGCCCTGTTCTACTTGGCCACTGGCTGGAAAAATCAGCACCCCTAAGCTTGACACTGCCTCACTAGGTTTTCACAAAATATGTGAACAAAGCCTCTGGCCTTGAGCTGGGGCTTCACAGAGATGACTACATTTCTAAGATAAAAATGTTACCAACTGGGCTTCATGGTGACAGCTGGCAGGGAGAAAAAAAGAGACAAAAAACCTCTCCCTTTCCAAGGTGTCCTTGAAAAGTTAACTTGCCCAGAACAGAGGAACAAAAACAGAAACAAAAACTGATTTTTGTGAATTTCTACAGACTGTGAACTTCTGATCCACTTCCCTTACATGTTGGGTACAAATTCTAAAACTACCAAAACTTGGGGTTCAGGGGATTAATTGATTACAACAGAAGCAATGCCCTCTAAATCCGGATGCAACCAAATAAGGCTGTTTTCCTGTGTGTGGTGCTATCTTAGGTCCCTTTCCTTGTCCATCCCTACAACAGTATAATTCTATACACTTTAACATTATTTATGTTTTCATAAAATGGTCAATATATGTGATTAATTATGTAATGATGCAGATGTTTTCCAGAGTTCTCTATCATGACGTAGGTTCATTTAAAGATCAAATAGGGGGGCATACAACCCGGTTCCAGCGGGAACCTGTATCCCTCACTTTAGCCATCCTATTAGAAATAATAGTTGCTTAAGGGGTGGGCTAGTCCATGAGACACAACAAAGACACAATTAGAAGCAGAAATAGGCCAAAACTTAAAGACATTAAAAACCGACATCACAGCTTTACAGAAATTTTAACCTCTCTCTTTCTGAAGTTGTTTTACAAAGCAGGCGAGTGTTGGACCTCCTCTTCATGAGAAAAAGGTGCCTTTTTGCTTGCATTGAGGGAAGAATGTTGTTTTTGTGACGACAATACTGGAGTTGTAAAAGAATCTATGAATAAATTAAGAAAACGACTTGAAGAGCGTCAAAGAGAGACAGAGGCACCAAAAGGGAGGTTTGAGTCTTGGTTCACATAGTGACCTGATTAACTGCGCTTTTATCTGCCATGGCCGGTCCATTAAAATTCCTCATATTATTGCTAACTGTAGGACCCTGTTTGCTCAACCGTGTAGTTTTCTTTCTAAACCAAATCGAACCTGTTATTAATCCTAACCATACACTGTTCTCTCAATCTAATTTTACAGAAGAGCAGGGACAGAATTGGTATTAAAATACAGGAAAATAGAGGATCTTCCACCTGCTGAAAACCTCAAAGGTCCACGTAGAAATGATCCCTGGAGAAGATGTAGGCAAGTATGAAGGACCTGAGAGATCAAAAGTCTTCCATGGCAAACAACCTGCTCAGGATGAAGGGATGTGTCTGAATCAGCCACTCTCTTCTTAATGTAGAGAAGATGGACCAAAGCAGGCATGTGTTGAGAGCTGCTCCTGCATGCCTATGGTTGACATACCTCTCTGACCTGTGAAAGTGTCACAGGAAGTAGGAGCAGCCTCCCTCTCATGGGAACCTTGGAAGCAACTGTTAGGACAAAGTTGTTGCCAAGGCAGTGACCTCATTCAGTTCTAAAAGGAAGTGACTTCACCTAACTTAATTGGTGATGGAACTCTCTGAACTTGGAATCCAGGAAGCCAGGCACCCAGAGCCAGTCCCAGTCCCAGTCCCAGTGGTCGAACTTATTTTGATTTACCAAGGACAGACTCAGTCTTTCTTGGGACCTACTGATGTAAGGATGGCCAAATGCAAGGAAAGCTATGAAGAGGGGCCTTTCCTGAGAAAGCACGCTGTGGCTCACCGCTGGCTCCTGACAACTTCACAGAGTTGGCCAAAAAGACCAGATTTGAGACAGAACAGGCTATTTCCAGGGAACATAATAAGGCCCACCAGACAGAGGACACTCTGGATAGTCACAGACATACTTGGGGGAAGGAGGTGCCTTTGTGGTGTGGGTGTGGGTTTGTGGTTTTGTCTCATGTT